>NC_133538.1:320442113-320742113 GCF_048544455.1 Silene latifolia
ATCTGAATCTGAATATATATGTGGTACCATTATATTAATCTAGGCCATCTATTATTATTCAGATATCTGTGTCACTTTGGGTACACTCCAAATATAACAATTTATTTCACGCCAACTGCTTCATCTTGCTATTTATCATCTATTTCATTTTCATAGTGGAACCGTCAATTCATCTTGAGTTTTATTGAATTACACTTCAGGTGTACATATATCAATCGGGGAAAAATATTTTTTTTATATCAAATTCAAAACCTCTACTCAATGAATTTAATGTATAATATTATCTGAACTTCTGGTTCAATAAGGGATCATTTCATATTCGTTTTTACCATCTTTTAACTCACTTTTTCTCCCCCTAAGGTGGTAAAAACTATAACCAATATATAGTCAAAATTTTATCAAACCACCTTAGACATCAATTTCTCATATCATCGACTATAACCAATATATAGTCAAAATTTTATCAAACCACCTTAGACATCAATTTCTAAAATCATCGATGAGTGGATTTCAATTCATGGACTATACAACCAGTTGTATATGTTGTACGGTGTAGAATTTGAGCTTTGTGAAAAAGTATCCGAGCTTTATGTTAAAGAATATGAGCTTTATTAAAAAGTATTGAACTCATCCATTTACACATTAAAAACATGAACTTTAAAGTAGCTCAGAAAGAATACATATAAGCTCGTATTCTTATACCTTGGTTGTACCATGCTTTTGGTACAACTGGATGTATAATCCTATTTGTGGATTTTACATGGGCATTTTTGTACAATATAATATATTTCTGGGAGTAACATATAAGGCAGTTGGGTTTTATATTTGCTGAATCACAATGCCCAATTCACGAGATCAACGATTGCATATAATAATCAAAATGTGATTTTTAATCACGGAAACTACTCAGAAAATCCAGTATGTAGCTATAAACCACTCAATATAGTGTCAATCCATACAAGAATATTTAAGTTCTTTATTCAACTCCGAGTAGTGTTTAGATCTCCAATATCACATATATTCAATCTCATTGTAGTGTCTTGCCGTTAATAAAATTTCTATACGAGAGAATTTCAGCACTATCTTTTCAATATATAAAACTTCAGGTTTATAAAGACGGGTATTATATGAACCCGGATGGCCTCAATTGTCACATCTAGCCATTTCATGTCATCTCACTTAGTTTGCCCATAATCCATGACAATATTTCATAAACATTGGTCATGTTTTTAAAATTTCACTTGTCACACGCCACATTTTTAGTTGACTATATTTCTCACGCTAATCATCAAATTAGCAATATTCGAATCATATAAACTCAAATTAAAACAATTTCTATCCAGCCAGATAAATAATGTGATATAGGACACGACTGGTGTCTCATATATGTTGGCAAGACTCATCAAGATTCCTTTGAGGAACATGACTATAATAGTTTTTGAGTATTTTTTTATATATAATTCTATCATACTATCAAAAATTATAATCATCATATAAATTATGATATACACATTCGTATGACTCGTTTCAATATGTTGTATAGCATAATAATACATATTAATTGATTATAATTCAACTTACGAATCAATTATTATTCCTTTCAAGGTGATAAATATTCAATAACTTTCAAATCAGTGATACTACTCGATAATTTACATTACATTATCACTTTTATTCAAGAGTGAAGTAATTGTTCACTTCCGATGCGAATACTAGTACTTTAAAATAAACACATAACTCATGAAAATAAATGCATCCTCATACTTGGTATATTTTTCAATCTATTATGCGCTTCCATATTCACTTCAGGGAACAATGCTCATTAATCAAATTCTTATGTAATGTCATATTCACTACAGGGATTAATGATTGTTAACCAATAAGATGAGGCTCACGATTATAATATCTCTTTACTTTTCCAAGTGGCTTACCAGGACCACTTAAGGCATGGAAATGCTACCATCTCGGTTACTCGAGGCAATGTATATCAAATAGACAATAAAGAAACATACTTTAATAAATGAGTTTAAGGTGACACTACAAGAAAACCCTTTAAAGGCGTCTAAAGTAGGCGACTGCAAAAATACTCGCTAATTTGGCGACAGGGAAAAAATTTCGGGCGACGGAAAACAGTCGCCAAATTGGCGACTGTAGCCTCTTATCCCAAAATCCGCAGGAAATCCAAGGGCGACTGTTTATTATCCATTTTTGCGACGGAAAACAGTCGCCAAATTGGCGACTGAAAACGGTCGCCAAATTTGCGACTGATGACGGTCGCCAATCCTCTGATATGTTTTTTTTGTTCCTCCTCCTTCCCTCTTTCACCCGTCATTCAACATTTCACTCTAATTAAAAAAAACAATCACCCACACACCCGAAACCACCACCATCTACCACCACCACCGGAACGAAGAGGCAACACATCCACCGTAGGCACCACATCACCACCGACCACCAGAGTTTCCTTCACTGTTCTTTTTTTCTAAAGGTTTGTTTTCGAGTCAAAATGATTTAATTACTTTAATCCTTCATATTTTGTTTAATTTGTGATGCCTATTTAGTATGTAGTTGTAATTTTTACATTAGTGATGCCTATTAATGTATGTAGTTGTAATTTAATTAGCATTTTTCTTAATTAATTTTAGTTAGGGTTAGAAATTGGGTTTTGTTAAATTAGTGATGTCATATGATTAGGGGATGTAATTGAAGGTTATCTTGATAATATTAGTATTATTGAAGGTAGTAACTTAGTTTTAGTAATATTGAAGTTAGTATAGAGTTAGTATTGTTGAAGGTAGTATTGTTGAAGGTAGTATAATGTTAGTATTGTTGAAGGTAGTATAGTGTTAGTATTGTTGAAGGTAGTATACTGTTAGTATTTTTGAAGGTAGTATAATGTTAGTATTGTTGAAGGTAGTATAGTGTTAGTATTGTTGAAGGTCGTATAGTATTAGTATAATGTTAGTATTGTCAATTTTTTTCATATTTTAGTTATAAAACAAATTTGCCTTATAATTGACGAAATTAAGTAAGAATGAGCATGATGTATAAATTGTATTTTTCAAAATTTTATTTAAATTTTTGACTACTTGTTTAATAATGACCTAGTACCCGTTCAAGAATTACTCATTAGGAGCAATTCTTGAATAGTCCCCATTTTGGGACTGTCTTTGTATGTTTCAAGTCACTTAGGTAGTAAACACATAGTTGTGATTTTATTAATGAGAAAAGAGTTTGGTTTCAATTTCTTTAATATTCTCTGAATACATATGTGGAATATAAATCTATTCCACATTGTGTATTTGGAGAACTAAGAGGAATTGTAACACCCCCATATTCAGAGGAGCCTGAACTAGGCCTTCCTTTGTATATAAGGGCGTTACCAACTCGGTTGCCCGAGGATAGTAATAATCAAACGTCGATAAAATAACTATTACATTGTATTACAAGCGGTTTAAACCAACAAACGATATGAAAGATACAACTCGAAGACTACTAGCTACGACCATCGAATCTCGTGAAGACTCATCCCTGCCCGGACTCCAGCTATCAACAACATCAACACCTGCTAAGACCATCTGCTCACCATAAGGGATCACGGCAGACACATAACAAACAAACAACCACACAAGGTCAGTACTGAGATAAGATACGACAACGGCAACTACAATTACCAACACAATACAATGCTATCCATCTCAAACACAACCATGATCACCCAACCAACTCACATCGATCGTCCACCGACCACCGCCAGGGGGGACCGCAGCCGTTCCCACCAAATCCCCGCTCCTCATATTGAGCGATAACCCTGTCCATTAATGTGCACATCCCCTCCCGTGGCGGGTTCCACGGAGGGCGAAACTAGGGCGTGAAGTCACTCCCGCAAGTGACCCCACTCAGCCGAGAATGCATCTCGAGAACCAGAGATCACAACACAATCACCATCACAATCGTCACCATGCCATTACGACACTAAGCAATCACAAAACAATCACAACAATTGACACACTAGACCATCTACGAAAACAGTAGGCGAACCTACCTTTAAGCAACTCAACAATCATGCCGACAAACAACGTGCCCAAATACCAAGCAAAGCCTATAACCACAATACAATTCTATATTACTAACAAGCAAACCCTAACTATGAATAACAAGGACACGGATGATGATTATTACATACCTATAGGGAGAAACTCAGCAAAAGACCGCTACCCAACTCAAGAGGCGCTCTCCTAAAGCACAAGGATCATCAAAAGGCTTCCATGGAGGTTTTGAGGTGAAGGGAAGGGAAAGAGGCGAGTGAAGGATAGGAGCAAAGTGGCGGAAGTAATATGCAGATTTAACAAAACGCGATATAAAACCCTCGCTGAAAACCCGGTACTCGATCGAGTACCCAACATACTCGATCGAGTGGCCCCCTACTCGATCGAGTAACCTAGCTACTCGATCGAGTAGCCTCTACTCTATCGAGTACCACTCTTAACACGTAACCTAAGATGATATTGGCACTCACTTCCAAGGCTATTCCCGCTCCCAAGGTCAGTCAACGCTGGTCAAAGGATCTCTAAAAGGGCGGGTATTACAGTCTTCCCCCCTTAAAAAGAACTTCGTCCCCGAAGTTCAACTCACTTTTCCAACACACTCGACATGGGAAGACAACCTCACTCTTCTTTCGATACTACTCTTCCTTAATTACCATCCCCCCCCCCAAGTCATCATCATCCGTCTAACGCTCTATTCCTACGTATATATCGACTCTTGCAATTATCATACAAACATTATTAACATCAACTGACACTTTATATGTATACTTCAACTTTTACAAACTATCCTCTATAAGACATCAACCTGCAGTACAAACCAGCACAAATAACGATCTCCCATCATATGGCAACAACTACCAACCCGAACATATCTCATAACAGCTTCATGCCGCACAACTACACCATCATCGCAATTCTATTACAACACATTATACCGCAACTAACTCTTTACGCACATACTATCATTTTCAAACTCCCACGCATGAATTACTCAACAACTAAGGTAATCAATTACGCTTCCTATAAGTAAAGTAACCAAGGTACTAGTTAATTTTCCAATTAAACAACAAAACATTATAGGCAAACAAAACCTAATTTCGAAATCAGCCTTTTATTTCGCGATAATTTTCGCGACATTACTCTTCCCCTCTAAAAAGGAACTTCGTCCCCGAAGTTCACCACCAAAATTACAACACATGTTACCTATTATTTGCATCATGACATTAACTAAAACCATATTATTTGTTATGGACATTACTCACTAACTATATACTCGTTAAATTAGAAATCATACACAAATCTTCGGAATATCTAGTCACCGTCGACAACATATGTTAATATGGTATGCACAAGTGTATGAGAGGTTACAACTCCGACAAATAGATCGTAACAGGGCGTATGCAACATTAAAGTAACAAGAGACTATTACCGCTTCACTAACTGTGACAAATACGCTTATAAAACTTCAAACACGACGTCCAATATATGAAATTAACGGTTCAAATGTGTTACTACGCACTAATAACCACATTAAACATCAAACTTGCAATTATAAAACAATTGAACATTTTTAATTTTCGAAAATCTCCTGTAACAGTGCTACTCGATCGAGTAAGTAGCGGTACTCGATCGAGTGCCATGCTACTCGATCGAGTGTCTTGGCTACTCGATCGAGTAGCCTACAGGTCAGAAAGCTTTTTATCCCGTCTTCCTGCAGCTACTCGATAGAGTACGGGGTACTCTATCGAGTACCTACAGGCCAAGTTCCCTTATACAACCTGTCATAAGCCAACATAGATGCACATATTTGTCATATAAAATTGAGTCGGGTCGACTCCCCGACTTCTAACGTCCTGCAACAAGTCAGAATATCAAATCCGGCCTTATGGCCAACCATACAAGTCCAACTAAGTCTCAATGAAAACAACTACTAAAGTCTAACAACAATACCAACACCTAAAACCAACTACCATCAACAAAGATAAGTACAAGGAGTATCACTCCTCCTGCTGCTGCTCAAACATCACCTCATCATCACCACCACCGCCAGAAGTACCGCTCCCGATGACCCATTCCCGCGTCCACTCCACCGCTCCCGCTCCTCCTCTCCCGGGCCTACGTACCATGGAGTCAAGCCACCGTAGGCAAAGAACCGAGGTGTCCCCACGCCGACCGATCCACCCCGTAGGAATGGAAAACCCCTGAGTAGTCCCCAACTCCACTCCACCACACCGGATGCGGTCCCTCGGTCCCTATCCCCTGAGCGTACGCCATCTCGTGCATGTTCCGGAGTGTCAAGGTAGATGACACTCTCTCCGCCAAGTAGCTGGATCGCGTCTCCGGGGTGTCGAGATAAGGGTAGCACGGAAACGGCCGCTGTGCTTTGTGGTGCCTCCGGCCGTGGCCTAGTCTCTGAGGTCCTCTCCCTCACTCGACGGGGTCCTCTCCCCAGCCTAGGTCTCTCCACCGCCACGACCGATGCATTCTCGCCCTTTGTCGGCTCCGGCATCACCTCAAGAATGGTGTCGTCGATGAGGTAGGTCTGCAGATGGCGGGGTCTATCATCATCCTCCTCCTCCTCATCATCATCACCGGAGTCCACCGTCACTACCGTCGGCTCCAAGGGCTCCGTGGGTGGGAGGTGCTCGGGAGCTGGAATCTTCATCCAACTCACGCCCCACACCCTCCAAGCTAGGCTACCGTCGGCCAAAGTCCTCAACCATTTCGAATCGAGATAGTAGGCACGGTCCATGGTGGGCACCGGGGTAACTAAAGGCACGTACTCCGAAGAAGCCTCAAAAGAGGTTAACTTTTCAGCCAACCGAGTGGCGATGGCGCCACAACTCAAGTATCGGGAAGAGGCAGTAGCCATCAAGGCAAGGGCGGCACACACCATGGAAGGAGCATTAAAGACCACTTTCCTGGTCCGCTCCGGGTTCAAGTAAGACATCAGAAGTAACACCTCATGGTTGTTCGACTTCGATATCCTTTCTGTCATAAAGGAGGTTTGAAAGAGAATGGAGAAAGATCCTCAACGTGACATGCTGAACGTCATTAATCAGCATGTTACTCGAGGTAGGAGCTGGTTTCCCGGTCAAGCAAGGCATTAGGCGGCATACACCGCACTCAGCAGGGATATCGGTGATGGAATCCTTGGGAGGCTTGGCCAACCCAAGGTGAGAAGCAAACTGGTCCATAGAAAGCAAGAAACTAGTGTTCATCAACCGAAACTCAACGGTCTGGCCAGCGGGGTCATAGATAAAGGAGCTCATAAACTCCAGGGTAAGAAAAGGATAGGAGTTTTTCCTCAGCCTATACAACCCAAGAAGACCCAAAGTCTCAAATATGTGACGGACATCCGTCTCTATCTCCAACTCCTCCAACAAAGTAGTGTCTATACACCTTGTGGGTCTCATTTTGCGTTTTTGTAAGGCTACAAAACGCTCCCTCTGCTTGAAATCAACAAAAACAACTGAAGGGTGCTCTGGAACTGCGGGTACCACAGGTCCACTCCCCTCCCCCATCTCAGGTGGATTACCCCTCCCCCGTTTACTTTGGCGGATTCCTAGGTTCAGTCTCGTCATCTGTTTCGACATTTGTTCAAACAAACTTGTATAAACATGCAAACATATACTTCACGTAATTCGATCTTAACATGCTCAGCTAAGTACACAAATTTCACCAACAAATTCGACATGTGAAGCACATAATTCATGCTATTAACCTTGAATATTATACTATGTACACACATTCATCAACAGTTTCCAAAATTTGACATACAAGCTCAGTTTACTACTACTCATAGGTCATAGTCGTGAAAGAAATTTATCATGGTGATTACATATGCTTAACAAATTCGAATATCCTAGCATGATTCTAAAGGTTGTTCCAAACACACTTCTAATCACATGTGAGGCACTCTTACTAGTTCATGGAAGAGAATAACTTAGAACATATCATTATCACCCTTCAACATTATGAACAACAACTCAATTAGAATTTTCAGACGGTCTTTACAGCTGTGATAACTTTGGCATATTTTCATCAATTATCGTTTCTATTTTAATATTGAAGTTCAACTTATACTTATAATGTTATTCACAACACCAAATTCCAATTATAAATCACGAATTTCCATTTGAGGCACTTTTCAGACGGAGTTTTTTTAAGGCAACTTTTTATGGGTAAAATCATCAAAATCTATCCTTCAACATGATATAGACAATACATAAGGCTCATTTCTACCATCTAACCATTGTAAAACAACCAAAAATCAATTTCAATTTCGAAACTCTAGAAATTTCGGGTTTAATCTTTGCAATTCCTAATCTAATTTACAACAATTAATCACCAACAAACATGGAAAGAAGGCATGTGAATCATATTTCAACAATTAAAAGCACCAAATTGATCACAATAATCGAAAATTTCAGATTGTTTCACTTTTCTAACACATTCAAATCAATAAACCATGTACATTAGGGAGAATAGCATACCTTGATTGAGTAGTAAAGTAAAGAAACGAAATTAAGCAAAGAAATCAACCCAAGAATCACCACTAACCCAAGAGTAAGAGAGAATTTTGAGAGGAATTTGAGTGGAAATAAGGATTTGAGAGTAGCTTAGGTGTTTAGGTGTGTCGAAATATAGGGGAAGAAGAATAAGAAATAGAGAGATTAGGGGTTTTAGAAAACCCGTAGGATTCGTTGTACAGTAACCTACTCGATCGAGTGCCTGGGGTACTCGATCGAGTACCACCCTACTCGATCGAGTAGGAGCTATTTCGTCGAGTATCTGTAGGAAATTTCTCCACTTCCCGACGCCATAGCTTTCTAACTAGATCGAGTAAGGTCTACTCGGTCAAGTAAGCACTTGCACTCGGTCAAGTATCGTTAAGTACTCGGTCAAAAGTACGAAGTAAATCAAAGATACCTACAAAACAACACCGCGTGTCGATTCCAAACTAAGTTCGGAACTCGGCACTAATTATCACCTTCGATCACGTTTTACAATCATTACTCACGCACAACGTATCGCCTTTCTAACAAGGTGTATGCCACCTTACGCTACACAACTACCCAACTCGGTTTACCCGCTACCGAGTCACTCTTAAGCTTAGTCACGTCATCCTATCATACTCAAAACTTGTCTTAACATGTTGCTGCCACACTCGCTTTCACAATAACATGAAACATGCAACTAACACTAATTTGTTCTTTCATATAACACATAATTACATACTCTTCATAACAAATCAATCTATCCATGTTCTCTAATGCAATTATAAGCAATTCCTTTTACTCAAATCAATTGTCACGCAGCGGAAAAGTTTCAACTAATTAACAAAGCATTTACACATTACCATATGCTATGATTCGGATTACTACTCGATATTTCTATAACTATCATCATAGTAATTACGGTAGGATTTATAAACTCGTATATGACTTCCGTCATCATCAACTTATATCAAACACCTACATGTTCACTCTTCATGTCACGACATTCAATTCCACATTTTCACGCATCTCTATCACGTAAACTTTCGTCACATATCTCATAATCATCATATAAGCTCACTAATCATTCGTAGAACTTCAATAATCTCATCAACAATCACCATACACGGCCCAATTACCACTATCACACCCCTATTAACTTCTAACGAGACTTAACCTGGAGTAGCTCCGATAATTAACATACATATCACACATAGACACACGGACTCTACCTTCCCATACCATGTGACTGGCTTAAGTGTCATGGGGCCAAGATTTTGAAATGAGGGCGCCTACTCACCCAAAACCTAGCATCAGCTGGGGCTCCCATTACACATACACCAGGTTCATTTTATTAGACTCCCTACGTTCATTAAATTCATTTGTTACAGTTCCAAAATCGTCGCTTCCGATACCACTTTGTAACACTCCCATATTCAGAGGAGCCTGAACTAGGCCTTCCTTAGTATATAAGGGCGTTACCAACTCGGTTGCCCGAGGATAGTAATAATCAAACGTCGATAAAATAACTATTACATTGTATTACAAGCGGTTTAAACCAACAAACGATATGAAAGATACAACTCGAAGACTACTAGCTACGACCATCGAATCTCGTGAAGACTCATCCCCGCCCCCGGACTCCAAATATCAACAACATCAACACCGCTAAGACCATCCGCTCACCATAAGGGATCACGGCGGACACATAACAAACAAACAACCACACAAGGTCAGTACTGAGATAAGATACGACAACGACAACTACAATTACCAACACAATACAATGCTATCCGTCTCAAACACAACCATGATCACCCAACCAACTCTGTCACTGACCGTCCACTGGACCAGCCCTGCCAGTGGGGGACCGCAGCCGTTCCCACCAAATCCCCGCTCCTCATTTTGAGCGATAACCCTGTCCATTAATGTGCACTTCCCCTCCCGTGGCGGGTTCCACGGAGGGCGAAACTAGGGCATGAAGTCACTCCCGCAAGTGACCCCACTCAGCCGAGAACGCATCTCGAGAACCAGAGATCACAACACAATCACCATCACAATCGTCACCATGCCATTACGACACTAAGCAATCACAAAACAATCACAACAATTGACACGCTAGACCATCTACAGAAACAGAGTAGGCGAACCTACCTTTAAGCAACTGCAACCAATCATGCCGACAAACAACGTGCCCAGCGACCAAGCAAAGCCTATAACCACAATACAATTCTATATTACTAACAAGCAAACCCTAACTATGAATAACAAGGACACGGATGATGATTATTACATACCTATAGGGAGAAACTCAGCAAAAGACCGCTACCCAACTCAAGAGGCGCTCTCCTAAAGCACAAGGATCATCAAAAGGCTTCCATGGAGGTTTTGAGGTGAAGGGAAGGGAAAGAGGCGAGTGAAGGATAGGAGCAAAGTGGCGGAAGTAATATGCAGATTTAACAAAACGCGATATAAAACCCTCGCTGAAAACCCGGTACTCGATCGAGTACCCAACATACTCGATCGAGTGGCCCCCTACTCGATCGAGTAACCTAGCTACTCGATCGAGTAGCCTCTACTCTATCGAGTACCACTCTTAACACGTAACCTAAGATGATATTGGCACTCACTTCCAAGGCTATTCCCGCTCCCAAGGTCAGTCAACGCTGGTCAAAGGATCTCTAAAAGGGCGGGTATTACAGTCTTCCCCCCTTAAAAAGAACTTCGTCCCCGAAGTTCAACTCACTTTTCCAACACACTCGACATGGGAAGACAACCTCACTCTTCTTTCGATACTACTCTTCCTTAATTACCATCCCCCCCCCAAGTCATCATCATCCGTCTAACGCTCTATTCCTACGTATATATCGACTCTTGCAATTATCATACAAACATTATTAACATCGACTGACACTTTATATGTATACTTCAACTTTTACAAACTATCCTCTATAAGACATCAACCTGCAGTACAAACCAGCACAAATAACGATCTCCCATCATATGGCAACAACTACCAACCCGAACATATCTCATAACAGCTTCATGCCGCACAACTACACCATCATCGCAATTCTATTACAACACATTATACCGCAACTAACTCTTTACGCACATACTATCATTTTCAAACTCCCACGCATGAATTACTCAACAACTAAGGTAATCAATTACGCTTCCTATAAGTAAAGTAACCAAGGTACTAGTTAATTTTCCAATTAAACAACAAAACATTATAGGCAAACAAAACCTAATTTCGAAATCAGCCTTTTATTTCGCGATAATTTTCGCGACATTACTCTTCCCCTCTAAAAAGGAACTTCGTCCCCGAAGTTCACCACCAAAATTACAACACATGTTACCTATTATTTGCATCATGACATTAACTAAAACCATATTATTTGTTATGGACATTACTCACTAACTATATACTCGTTAAATTAGAAATCATACACAAATCTTCTAATATCTAGTCACCGTCGACAACATATGTTAATATGGTATGCACAAGTGTATGAGAGGTTACAACTCCGACAAATAGATCGTAACAGGGCGTATGCAACATTAAAGTAACAAGAGACTATTACCGCTTCACTAACTGTGACAAATACGCTTATAAAACTTCAAACACGACGTCCAATATATGAAATTAACGGTTCAAATGTGTTACTACGCACTAATAACCACATTAAACATCAAACTTGCAATTATAAAACAATTGAACATTTTTAATTTTCGAAAATCTCCTGTAACAGTGCTACTCGATCGAGTAAGTAGCGGTACTCGATCGAGTGCCATGCTACTCGATCGAGTGTCTTGGCTACTCGATCGAGTAGCCTACAGGTCAGAAAGCTTTTTATCCCGTCTTCCTGCAGCTACTCGATAGAGTACGGGGTACTCTATCGAGTACCTACAGGCCAAGTTCCCTTATACAACCTGTCATAAGCCAACATAGATGCACATATTTGTCATATAAAATTGAGTCGGGTCGACTCCCCGACTTCTAACGTCCTGCAACAAGTCAGAATATCAAATCCGGCCTTATGGCCAACCATACAAGTCCAACTAAGTCTCAATGAAAACAACTACTAAAGTCTAACAACAATACCAACACCTAAAACCAACTACCATCAACAAAGATAAGTACAAGGAGTATCACTCCTCCTGCTGCTGCTCAAACATCACCTCATCATCACCACCACCGCCAGAAGTACCTGCTCCCGATGACCCAATTCCCGCGTCCACTCCTGCTCCTGCTCCTGCTCCTGGGCCTACGTACCATGGAGTCAAGCCACCGTAGGCAAAGAACTGAGGTGTCCCCCACGCCGACTGATCCACCCCGTAGGAATGGAAAACCCCTGAGTAGTCCCCAACTCCACTCCACCACACCGGATGCGGTCCCTCGGTCCCTATCCCCTGAGCGTACGCCATCTCGTGCATGTTCCGGAGTGTCAAGGTAGATGACACTCTCTCCGCCAAGTAGCTGGATCGCGTCTCCGGGGTGTCGAGATAAGGGTAGCACGGAAACGGCTGCTGCTGCTGTGGTGCCTCCGGCCGTGGCCTAGTCTCTGAGGTCCTCTCCCTCACTCGACGGGGTCCTCTCCCCAGCCTAGGTCTCTCCACCGCCACGACCGATGCATTCTCGCCCTTTGTCGGCTCCAGCATCACCTCAAGAATGGTGTCGTCGATGAGGTAGGTCTGCAGATGGCGGGGTCTATCATCATCCTCCTCCTCCTCATCATCATCACCGGAGTCCACCGTCACTACCGTCGGCTCCAAGGGCTCCGTGGGTGGGAGGTGCTCAGGAGCTGGAATCTTCATCCAACTCATGCCCCACACCCTCCAAGCTAGGCTACCGTCAGCCAAAGTCCTCAACCATTTCAGGTCGAGATAGTAGGCACGGTCCATGGTGGGCACCGGGGTAACTAAAGGCACGTACTCCGAAGAAGCCTCAAAAGAGGTTAACTTTTCAGCCAACCGAGTGGCGATGGCGCCACAACTCAAGTATCGGGAAGAGGCAGTAGCCATCAAGGCAAGGGCGGCACACACCATGGAAGGAGCATTAAAGACCACTTTCCTGGTCCGCTCCGGGTTCAAGTAAGACATCAGAAGTAACACCTCATGGTTGTTCGACTTCGATATCCTTTTCTGTCATAAAGGAGGTTTGAAAGAGAATGGAGAAAGATCCTCAACGTGACATGTCTTTGAACGTCATTAATCGGCATGTTACTCGAGGTAGGAGCCGGTTTCCCGGTCCAAGCAAGGCATTAGGCGGCATACACCGCACTCAGGCGGGGATATCGGTGATGGAATCCTTGGGAGGCTTGGCCAACCCAAGGTGAGAAGCAAACGGTCCATAGAAAGCAAGAAACTAGTGTTCATCAACCGAAACTCAACGGTCGGCCGGCGGGTCATAGATAAAGGAGCTCATAAACTCCAGGGTAAGAAAAGGATAGGAGTTTTTCCTCAGCCTATACAACCCAAGAAGACCCAAAGTCTCAAATATGTGACGGACATCCGTCTCTATCTCCAACTCCTCCAACAAAGTAGTGTCTATACACCTTGTGGGTCTCATTTTGCGTTTTTGTAAGGCTACAAAACGCTCCCTCTGCTTGAAATCAACAAAAACAACTGAAGGGTGCTCGAACTGCGGTACCACAGTCCACTCCCCCCCCATCTCGGGTGGATTACCCCTCCCCCGTTTACTTTGGCGGATTCCTAGGTTCAGTCTCGTCATCTGTTTCGACATTTGTTCAAACAAACTTGTATAAACATGCAAACATATACTTCACGTAATTCGATCTTAACATGCTCAGCTAAGTACACAAATTTCACCAACAAATTCGACATGTGAAGCACATAATTCATGCTATTAACCTTGAATATTATACTATGTACACACATTCATCAACAGTTTCCAAAATTTGACATACAAGCTCAGTTTACTACTACTCATAGGTCATAGTCGTGAAAGAAATTTATCATGGTGATTACATATGCTTAACAAATTCGAATATCCTAGCATGATTCTAAAGGTTGTTCCAAACACACTTCTAATCACATGTGAGGCACTCTTACTAGTTCATGGAAGAGAATAACTTAGAACATATCATTATCACCCTTCAACATTATGAACAACAACTCAATTAGAATTTTCAGACGGTCTTTACAGCTGTGATAACTTTGGCATATTTTCATCAATTATCGTTTCTATTTTAATATTGAAGTTCAACTTATACTTATAATGTTATTCACAACACCAAATTCCAATTATAAATCACGAATTTCCATTTGAGGCACTTTTCAGACGGAGTTTTTTTAAGGCAACTTTTTATGGGTAAAATCATCAAAATCTATCCTTCAACATGATATAGACAATACATAAGGCTCATTTCTACCATCTAACCATTGTAAAACAACCAAAAATCAATTTCAATTTCGAAACTCTAGAAATTTCGGGTTTAATCTTTGCAATTCCTAATCTAATTTACAACAATTAATCACCAACAAACATGGAAAGAAGGCATGTGAATCATATTTCAACAATTAAAAGCACCAAATTGATCACAATAATCGAAAATTTCAGATTGTTTCACTTTTCTAACACATTCAAATCAATAAACCATGTACATTAGGGAGAATAGCATACCTTGATTGAGTAGTAAAGTAAAGAAACGAAATTAAGCAAAGAAATCAACCCAAGAATCACCACTAACCCAAGAGTAAGAGAGAATTTTGAGAGGAATTTGAGTGGAAATAAGGATTTGAGAGTAGCTTAGGTGTTTAGGTGTGTCGAAATATAGGGGAAGAAGAATAAGAAATAGAGAGATTAGGGGTTTTAGAAAACCCGTAGGATTCGCTGTACAGTAACCTACTCGATCGAGTGCCTGGGGTACTCGATCGAGTACCACCCTACTCGATCGAGTAGGAGCTATTTCGTCGAGTATCTGTAGGAAATTTCTCCACTTCCCGACGCCATAGCTTTCTAACTAGATCGAGTAAGGTCTACTCGGTCAAGTAAGCACTTGCACTCGGTCAAGTATCGTTAAGTACTCGGTCAAAAGTACGAAGTAAATCAAAGATACCTACAAAACAACACCGCGTGTCGATTCCAAACTAAGTTCGGAACTCGGCACTAATTATCACCTTCGATCACGTTTTACAATCATTACTCACGCACAACGTATCGCCTTTCTAACAAGGTGTATGCCACCTTACGCTACACAACTACCCAACTCGGTTTACCCGCTACCGAGTCACTCTTAAGCTTAGTCACGTCATCCTATCATACTCAAAACTTGTCTTAACATGTTCTTTACACTCGCTTTCACAATAACATGAAACATGCAACTAACACTAATTTGTTCTTTCATATAACACATAATTACATACTCTTCATAACAAATCAATCTATCCATGTTCTCTAATGCAATTATAAGCAATTCCTTTTACTCAAATCAATTGTCACGCAGCGGAAAAGTTTCAACTAATTAACAAAGCATTTACACATTACCATATGCTATGATTCGGATTACTACTCGATATTTCTATAACTATCATCATAGTAATTACGGTAGGATTTATAAACTCGTATATGACTTCCGTCATCATCAACTTATATCAAACACCTACATGTTCACTCTTCATGTCACGACATTCAATTCCACATTTTCACGCATCTTTATCACGTAAACTTTCGTCACATATCTCATAATCATCATATAAGCTCACTAATCATTCAGAGAACTTCAATAATCTCATCAACAATCACCATACACGGCCCAATTACCACTATCACACCCCTATTAACTTCTAACAGAGACTTAACCGGAGGTAGCTCCGGCATAATTAACATACATATCACACATAGACACACGGACTCTACCTTCCCATACCATGTGACTGGCTTAAGTGTCATGGGGCCAAGATTTTGAAATGAGGGCGCCTACTCACCCAAAACCTAGCATCAGCTGGGGCTCCCATTACACATACACCAGGTTCATTTTATTAGACTCCCTACGTTCATTAAATTCATTTGTTACAGGTTCCAAAATCGTCGCTCTGATACCACTTTGTAACACTCCCATATTCAGAGGAGCCTGAACTAGGCCTTCCTTAGTATATAAGGGCGTTACCAACTCGGTTGCCCGAGGATAGTAATAATCAAACGTCGATAAAATAACTATTACATTGTATTACAAGCGGTTTAAACCAACAAACGATATGAAAGATACAACTCGAAGACTACTAGCTACGACCATCGAATCTCGTGAAGACTCATCCCTGCCCGGACTCCAGCTATCAACAACATCAACACCTGCTAAGACCATCTGCTCACCATAAGGGATCACGGCAGACACATAACAAACAAACAACCACACAAGGTCAGTACTGAGATAAGATACGACAACGACAACTACAATTACCAACACAATACAATGCTATCCGTCTCAAACACAACCATGATCACCCAACCAACTCTGTCACTGACCGTCCACTGGACCAGCCCTGCCAGTGGGGGACCGCAGCCGTTCCCACCAAATCCCCGCTCCTCATTTTGAGCGATAACCCTGTCCATTAATGTGCACTTCCCCTCCCGTGGCGGGTTCCACGGAGGGCGAAACTAGGGCATGAAGTCACTCCCGCAAGTGACCCCACTCAGCCGAGAACGCATCTCGAGAACCAGAGATCACAACACAATCACCATCACAATCGTCACCATGCCATTACGACACTAAGCAATCACAAAACAATCACAACAATTGACACGCTAGACCATCTACAGAAACTGAGTAGGCGAACCTACCTTTAAGCAACTGCAACCAATCATGCCGACAAACAACGTGCCCAGCGACCAAGCAAAGCCTATAACCACAATACAATTCTATATTACTAACAAGCAAACCCTAACTATGAAGAATAAGGACACGGATGATGATTATTACATACCTATAGGGAGAAACTCAGCAAAAGACCGCTACCCGACTCAAGAGGCGCTCTCCTAAAGCACAAGGATCATCAAAAGGCTTCCATGGAGGTTTTGAGGTGAAGGGAAGGGAAAGAGGCGACTGAAGGATAGGAGGAAAGTGGCGGAAGTGATATGCGGATTTAACAAAACGCGATATAAAACCCTCGCTGAAAACCCGGTACTCGATCGAGTACCCAACATACTCGACTGAGTGGCCCCCTACTCGATCGAGTAACCTAGCTACTCGATCGAGTAGCCTCTACTCTATCGAGTACAACTCTTAACACGTAACCTAAGATGATATTGGCACTCACTTCCAAGGCTATTCCCGCTCCCAAGGTCAGTCAACGCTGGTCAAAGGGTCTCTAAAAGGGCGGGTATTACAGGAATTGCTGCCGAATTTTTTTTCTCATTAATAAATAACAAATGTGTGTTTGCTAGTGACTCGAAACGTACATTGATGGGTTTAGGTTGGAGTGATAAGGACCCAATTGAAATATTAAAGTTAGTATAAAATGGAGGATGAGATAACCATTGTTGAAGTACTATAATATGATAAGTTAGTACAATTTTAAAGTAAAATTTTTTTGTTGAAATTAAATATTATTTAAAATGGTTAGTTTGCTATATATTGTCTAGATTAAAATGAAGAGATCTGAACGTAGCTGGATGTACGAAGAAAGAGTAGATAAGAAGAAACGTCTATCGCTAGATTTGTAAAGGGAGTTCGTGGATTTATTGAATTTGCTAGATGTCAAGATTCATATGATTTGGAACAACATAAACTTAGGTGTCCTTGTACTAAATGTAAAAACTTAAAATATTTATTTGACATTGAAGTAGAAGAGCATCTTATTACACATGGTTTTTTTTCCAAACTACTACAATTGGATCTCCCATGGAGAAAAATATTATCCCGAAGAGCCTCAAATCCAACAAAATGAGAACCCATATAGAGATATGGTACTTGTTGCCTTTCAGTCTAATGATTTCATTAATGACGACCCTGTACCAATGATTGATGAAGAACTACCGAACCCAAAAGACAAAGTCATTTTTGACATGCTAAGTGCTTCCGAAAAAACCTTATATGAGGGGAGCAAAATGACATTGTTATAAGTTGCATCCAAGATAGTTGCTTTAAAATGTGAGTATAATATGCCATTTAAAGCCGTTGATAATATTGCTACATTGGTTGAGGATGTTATACCCGATAATAATGTTATGACCCGAAATTTCTACAATACCAAGAAAGTGATTAAAGGTCTTCAGCTTCCACATGAAAAGATTGATGCATGTCCTAAAGGACGTATGCTTTTTTGGAAAGATGAAACTTTGCTTGACAAATGTAAGAAATGTCAAAGTAGATATGAGACAAGTGAGGGAATATTGTTTAGAAGGGGAAGAAGGGTAATAAGAGGAGTGGAAAGAGAAAGAAACCAATATCAGTAAACACATGAATTTATTTTCCATTAGCTCCAAGACTTCAAAGAATGTATGCCACGAAAAATATTGCCAACCAAATGAGATGGCACAAAGAAAATCCTCGTACACCAGGAAAGATGTGTTATCCGAGTGATGGAGAGGAGTGGAAGCGTTTTGATAAGTTATATCCTGATTTTGCCGAGGAACCTCGTAATGTGAGACTTGGCTTGTGTACGGATAGGTTTGACCCTTTTGGTCAGTTTGGTAGATCTTACTCGTGTTGGCCCGTAATGACTACGCCGTACAACTTACCTCCTTGGCTTTGTCTGAAAAGACAATTTATTTTCCTCTCTTTACTTATCCCCGGTCCCGATAACCCAAAAAACCATCTGGATGTTTATTTACAACCGTTGGTGGAAGAACTGAAGCATTTGTGGGAAGTTGGTGTAGAAACATTTGATGTGTCGAAGAAGCAAAATTTCCAACTAAGAGCTTCATTGTTATGGACTATAAATGATTTTCCCGCATATGGTGTGCTATCAGGATGGGCAACCGCTGGGCGAAAGGCATGTCCTTATTGCATGGATAGGAGTAAAGCATTTTATCTTCCTAATTCCAAAAAGATTAGTTTGTTTGATTGTCATAGATGTTTCTTACCGGATGGACATATCCATAGAAAGAACAAGAAAGCTTTCTTAAAAGGTAAGGAGGTGCGTGACAATGCTCCGGTTCGACTCCAAGGGGATGAGGTATGGGAGACTATATGTGATTTGCCATCAACTGTCGATGGGACTGAAGAAGAGTTTATATAGTTGAAAAAGAAAAAAAATGGTTGGTTTAAAAGAAGTATTTTTTGGGAGCTTCCCTACTGGAAAATAATGCTGATCAGACACAATTTGGATGTGATACACATAGAGAAGAACTTCTTTGAGCTACTTATTCATACGATTATGGATATAAAAGGAAAGACACGTGATCATATTAATTCAAGAATAGAATTGAAGAAATTTTGTGATCGTCCTAAACTTCATATTCGTAAGGATGGGGCTAAACCAAAAGCCATATTTGCTCTTGACAAAGCTCAAAGAAAAGTATTGTGCAATTGGATAGGAAACTTGAAGTTTCCCATTGGATATGCATCCGATTTAAGCCGTTGTGTTGATTTGAAGGAACTGAAGTTCAAAGGGTTGAAAAGTCATGATTGTCATGTTTTCATGGAGCGCTTATTACCCGTGACTTTTAAAAATTTACTCCCGACTACCATTTGGAATGCAGTTACAGAAATAAGTCAATTTTTTAGAGATTTATGTTCCTCCACGATATCAGTTGAGAACATGAGTCGTTTAGAAGAGCAAATACCAGAAATTTTGTGTAAACATGAGATGATATTTCCGCCTTCTTTTTTTCAATTCGATGGAGCATCTACCTATCCATTTTCCATATGAAGCTAAAGTTGGTGGACCCGTCCAATATAGGTGGATGTATCCTTTCGAAAGGTTTCTTAATCATGCGAAGGAAAAAATTGGTAATAAAGCTCGTGTGGAAGGTTCTATATGCAATGTCTACCTAACGGAAGAGATTGCCAATTTTTGCTCTCTTTACTTTGAAAAACATATTGAGACCAAAGCAAAAAACTTGAATATTGATGAAGCGGATGAACTAGACACAAGTATACCCCAAGTGTTTCCAAATGCAAGATGAAATAGGGTGTTCATCAGCGGGGGGAATAAGATTTCTGGATGATAGGGAGTATAACCGTGCCCACCTTTATATGCTATCTAATTGTGAGGTTTTTGAGCTATATGAAGCTCAATTTATGACAGATTTCATTAAAGAACACCTTAATGTGAACAGAGAGGATGTTTGGAGTAAGCATGAGGATCAATTTCCAGCCTGGTTTCGGAAGCATGTATGTGAGCTAAATATTCAAGATGATGTGATAAGAAGCTTGGCTTTGGGTCCTTCTCGAAAGGTTGTGATATGGAATCGATATTCAGTTAATGGGTTTAAGTTTCAAACATTTGACTACGGGAAAAGTAAGGCTAGATGCAACTACGGCGTTACTATTTCTTCTCTTGATGGCAATGAATATTATGGCATATTAGAGGATATCTTTGAGTTGTGCTACAATAGCCGTGATCGGAGTTATAAAACTGTCTTATTCAAGTGTCAATGGAGGGATAATGCCGTGGCTGGAACGAGAGTCCAAGATCGTTACAAACTCGTGGAAGTGAATCATACTCAAACCTACTCTAAATATGACCCATTTATACTTACACAACAAGCTCATCAAGTTTATTTTGCATCTTTTTCGAGCACAAGTAATGATAGATAACAAAAGCAATGGTGGGCGGTTTTTAAAACAAAAGCACGATCAGAAGTTGATACTTCTTTTTTCCAAGAAGTAAGTTGTATCAGAAACAGTTTTGTCCCTGGTTGATCATGATGAAATTATTTATGCAAATGAGATAGAAGTGGAGGAGGAGTTAGAAGAGGAAGAAGAAGAAGAGAATGATGAGGAGGGGGATGAGATAGAAGAGGAGGAAGAAGAAGAAGAGGAAGAAGAAGAAGAAGAGGAGAAAGAAGAAGAAGAAGAAGGTGATGATGATGATGATGATGAGTAAAAGAAGGTATTGAAAATATACATATCAAAATTTGGAAACAATTATTAGCGTTTTATCTTCTTTTTTTATATCTGTTTATTAGGTTTTATTTTTTTTTATCTTATAATAATTATCCTGTAATATCTGCTAACACTTTTTCTGCAATTGTAGTGCACATGGCTCGTGGAGGAGGTAGGCAGCGGGGCGGCGGCTCTAGTAGGCGAGGTAGTAGCTCCCGAGAGCAGGAGGACGACGTTGACCGTTATTTGGAGGAGTTGAGTGAGGAGTAGGAGGAGGAGGAGATCTATATACCCCGCCATACTGATGGCAGGATGATCCTTGATCCGACCGGTCTTTGGTAATTTTTTATTCATCTTAGTTTGTAATTTTTTGTTTAGTAATAAATGACTTTTTTTAGACATATGTTATACATTATTTTTTTTCCATATAATTATGTTTTTAACATATTTGATTTCAGGTTTAAGAGTCAAACGGTTGTTCATGGAGTGACTACTAGCACCCAAGAGAACATGACGCATGGCGTCACTTGTTGGAGTAACGCTAGTGATGAAGATAAGGAGATGTGGTTCAACAACTTCTGAGTATGTATTAAAAATATATATTATTAGATATAATTTTATTTATTCTAATTTTCTTATTATTGATTTGTTTCTCAAGAGTTTGTTTACTTTTTTGTAGCGTGTGCTCTATTGGCCAACCGACCTTGAGTGCCTAGTTTGGAAAAGGTATAATAACATTGGCAAGAAGAGGCTAAGGGACAACATGTGTAAGGTGTCTAGGAGGAAGAAGGCGCCATCTTTCATGAAAGATATTTAGTTCCTTTTAATACCCATAATTAGTTAAAATTCTTTACATATTTTGAATCTATATTAATAGTTGATATTTTATTGATTATAGGTGCGTCATAAGAGGAATTTACCAAGTACCGGAATAGTCCTGAGTTCAAGGAAGCGTCGGCCCGGAATAAAATCAATAAGAGAGGAGGAGATAAGGACGCGGAAGTTGAGCCTACTCATTACGGAGGGTCTTAATCTTTCCACGATCGAGTGTTGTCAAGTGTAAGTTATTAGTCTTAGCTTTTAATTTAATAATCTTGTAATTAGTCTTATTCATTATTATGTTTGAGTAACAATTCCTTGTTTTTTTTGGAAGGCCAAGAAGAATAAGGGCAAGATGCCCACGGTTGAAGATCTCTTTGTTGACACTCACGCAAAGAAGACAATCAAGGATAAGTTGATCTTCACGAAGGCAAAAGATCAAGACTTATATGTAAGTGTAAAAAAAAAACATTTCTTAATGTGTTAAGTATATGTTTTATCAATTTTTAGATAAGTAACCTCTAACCTTTAACGTTTTATCAATTTTGTAGGATCGATTCCTTGTCCGAAAGAAGAACAACCCGGGCATTGACGACAACGAGCTATGGTTTGATCTTGTTAAGGAGTTCCAAAGAGGAGATGTGTACGGAGCCGGGACGGCAAAAGAGCTTTACTACGATCCTCCACCAAGAAGAGGGCCCTCCTCCCAACAACAAGCTTATACCCTGGGTATCGTAAGTCAGCTTCAATCGCAACTAGCCGCCAAGGACAAGCGGGATACCGAGAGAGATGAATAAATAAGGAGGATGAAGGAGGAAATGGATAGGATGAACTCTTTTTTCGCCAATTGCAACAGTGGGTGGCCCCCGCAAGACAAGGATCCTAGAGATCCTAATTATGGAGGTGGTAGTGGAGCGGGAGCAAGTTTCCCGGTTATGTAGTTTTTTTAGAGAAAACATTATTGCCGGATGATGTTAGAGCACCAAAACTCGTACTTGTGTGTATGAAACATGATTTTATTTATAAAATTTGGCCGTGTTTGGCTTCCCTTGTGTTGTCTGGTGGTGGTGGTGGTTTATTTGCAGGTTTTTACGTATTTGGCTACGTCAAAAACGATTTTTAGCTAAAAAACATGTAGAATTGGCGACTGAAACTGGGCAAATGGCGA
Organism: Silene latifolia; assembly: GCF_048544455.1. NCBI lineage: Eukaryota > Viridiplantae > Streptophyta > Magnoliopsida > Caryophyllales > Caryophyllaceae > Silene > Silene latifolia. The sequence continues at coordinate 320,465,665 of NC_133538.1, forward strand.
CGGATATCCGTCGCCGACCTTCTGATCTGAAAATTAATTTGGCGCCAAATTGGCGACTGAAAATTGTCGCCAATTTGGCGACTGAAAACCATCGCCAAATTGGTGACTGATGTCCGTCGCCAATTGCCTCTATCTGGAGGTGACGTGGCCAGTAATTGGCGACTGATGACAGTCCCCAAATTGGCGACTGAAGAGTGAAATCAAACGCCAATTTGGAGACGATTATCCGTCGCCCGCTTTAAAAAAAATTAGTCGCCAAATTTGGCGACTATGACCCATCGCCAAAAGCAACTAAACCTTGCTACGATGTGCGGGCGACAGTTCTTAGTCGCTGTATTTATAGTGGCGACTAAGAACAGTCGCCTTCTATGGTTGCCTTTGTCCTGATTTCTTGTAGTGTGATACAAGTCCAAATCCCAAAACTGATAAAATAAATACAACTTTTTCTCAAAACTGTCAAACCAACTGAAATAAACTAAGTTCATGACAGAGTGGAAGACTCTAGTGACTCATGTGATGACTCCATCCCAGCTATCCCTCGTGCAAGTCATCTTATACCTGCTCAATAACTGCTCACCATACCCGAATGGATCACCACAGTTTTTAAAACAATTAAACGGGGTCAGTACTGATTACACAAAACAACACAGCTGAAACAATATACAATCCAAGCCAATCAACCAATCTCCACCACAACTCCACACACCTGAATACACACTAAAGTGTGTAGTCCTGCCAAAATACTTATCGCAACAAGTATTCCACACCGCCAGTGGGGGACCGCAGCCGTTCCCACCTAAGCCCCGCTCATCTCATCCGAGCGATAAACCCAAGTTCCTAAATGTGCACATCCCTTTTGTGGCGGGTTCCACAGAAGGCGAATCAAGGGCGTGAAGCTACTCCCGCAAGTGACTCCACTCAGCCGAGGACGCACCTCGCAAACCACAGACAATTATACAACAACCACATTATACAATCAACAATCACCAATTCCAAATCCGATATGATATAAACCAACAACAACGATTAATCATCAACAAAGCCATGTAAACAATACTGAGTAGGGAAACCCTACCTGGAATAGCAATCTCACGACCGTCACAGCAGCTAATCAATACCGTTCCTCTACGAATCCTCCTCCTATAACACATATGCATATAATTATCACCTAAACAGTACAATCCTCCCAAAACCCCTAAATCTACCCAATTAGGGTTTTAAATAAACTTATCAAATCATTATAAAAATTATACAAGAATCTTACCCTTGATGCGATGAACTCAACGGTATGAAGAACAAGACAATCCGACGATCCTAGCCTTGGGATTTGCTAAACGCGACGAATGCGAACTACGTAACTTCTTTTCTTTTCTCTTGAAAGGTTTTAGAAAGCAAAAGTGATTAAGAATAATGACGGAAGCCTTTTATACTAATCACGCATTAATTATTAACAAAACCCGGGTAAAATAACCCGTAAGACTCACTTACTCGATCGAGTAAGTGACTTACTCGATCGAGTGCCCCTTACTCGATCGAGTACCCATCAGGTCAGCTACTGTTTTCCGTAAAAACTTACTTACTCGACAGAGTAACCCCGACTCGATAGAGTACCCATAGACATAGAAAACTGTAGTATTACATACACGATTATGTGTCTATAAGACAACATTATTTTTACGAAAGATAAAATAATTTCATTCTCAAAACATATACATAACATGCTCTACAGGGAATGGTTTTTGAATTGATTTGGTTTGATTCTCAATTTGTAAGAGTATCTCATATTTTGTAAATAAAGTATAATCCCGAGTTCAATTTTAATATTGATGCTTAAAATAATATTCAATATACGAAAAGTGAAAATATATACACTGTCAATTACAGCCGCAATTTTCATTATCATAATTATTGTTGATACTCACTATGAACTTCTGGCTACAGGTTTAATATTTTTAACCATTATGAATTTAAGGTCATAATGTAACACATGTAAACAATATGAACTTCTGGTCACCATTTTAGTATTTCTTTTTTAGACACTATAAATTTCGGGTCATAGTTTCATAATTTGTGAACTCTATGAACTTCTGGTCATAGTTTCAGTATCCGTAAATACTTTGAACTCCAAGCTCGAACTTTTAAAGTATATGACTCTCACATAGCCACATGTCTTTTCATGAAATATTTAAATATTTACTTACATGAGATATTTTCTTTCAAAAAGGAATTTGGCTTAAGTAAGATCACATTATACATTGGGCTCAAATAAGGCCTTTTTGTTTGGCTCACCAAAAACCACATTATTAAGCTTAACATTTTGTCATGTTCTCGATCTCTGATACAGAGTTTGTATGAGATGTCAAATTCGCTTTATAGAGTGATCAAATTTTTATTCAACTGAGAATCAATTCAGAAATAAATTTGTATTTTATAAAGATGGCCTTAAGCTCAATTGCGATTTATAAAATCACCTCGGTGTACTTCTAGCCACTAACATTTACATGTGGACTTCTGGCCATTTACACTCATACAACATGAATATATTGTATCCATGAGACAGTATTCAATTATTATACACCGTTAAAACTTTAAACTTCAGGTCAAAGTCATTATGTGAATATATTTGTTCATCTTTATAAAATAGATCTTTTGAAACTTCAGTTCCAAATTTATATGATATATCGTTTTTCAAAACTTCTTCACCACATATAGGGAACTTCAAGTCCAAATACGTAATTTTTACAGGGTTGATAAATTTTCTTATATATACCATGATCTTAACAAAATTCAAGTGATGTAATCAAGCTGGTATGAAAAAAAAATTGGTATATTATAAAGTAATTTATTTTCGCAGTACAATTTTTACTCATTACAGTACTTTTTACGCAGTATTTTCCATTTGCATGCCCCTCTACTAAAAAAACCAAAATCAAATTCTCTCACACGGTAACAATGCCTCTCAAGAAGTTACTCTCAAATTAATCGAACACGCCATCTCAAATCAATAAATTTGCTTCAATAGAAATGATATTTATTATTAATTACAAATTTATTGATCAATTTAATGTTATGTTTAGGATTTTTTTCTTAATAATTAGGGTTTATGGTTAATTGAAAATTATAAATCAAATATGGTGAATGGAAGTTTGTTGGTGGGCTGGCGACAAGGGTAGAGGCGTCGCCGGCGACGGAAGGAGGTGGGGTCATCGGTGGAGGGAGGGGCGTTAACTTGTCGGGGTCATCGGGGAATAATGGGAAAATGTACTGCAAGAAGTTTCACTGAAAATGAAAATAAAAAATTCATAAAAATTAACGCAGTATTATGATTAATTTTCATAAGTTATATGATGCATTGTAAAAAATTTACAATACGAAAACTTGTAGTACACAGTATGTTGTACGTTGGATTGTTGGGAGAGGAGAAAGGAGAGAAAAAAAAGTTGTGAGAGAATGAGAGGATTTTAGGGGAAGGAAATGAGAGGGGTATTTTTGTCAAAATTGTAATATGATGAGTAAAATGTCTATTGCGAAAATCAGGACCCTATTATAAATTCGTTAAAGAGAATAATCAATCATAATAGCATTCATTGTCATGTTAAAAAGAAAACTTTAATACTTAAGATTCCATAAGATCAATGTAAAGATACGGTTACTCCTTGAGATTAAGGTGTTGTTTGGCCTAGTTTATGTGAAATAGCTTTTACTTTCTAGAATGAGTTTTTTCATAAACTACTTTTTGAAAAAGTTGCGGTTCTTTGGCCTAACTTTTGTAAAAGTAGTTTCTTAACAAATTGATGTGTTTGGCCTACTACTACTTTTTTGTTTTTTTTTAGTTTCCATAATCCTAAGAGTTTTTGGGAGAAGTAGAAGCAGAAGCATCAATTTGGTGCTTCTGTTTCTAGTAGCTTTTTATTAACTTCTGACTTTTCAAAAGTAGTTTTTTATCTCCCTAAATTATACTGTTTGGCCCAACTTCTACTTTTACAATTAGAAAAGCACTTAGAAAGCTTGGCCAAACACCCCCTAAGATTGCAGTAATAAACATATGATAATTAAAGATTATGTTGGGAAGAGCAACAAACAGACTTGTTTACATGCAATACAATGATGCGTACAAACAATCACACTTAAACAATCATCCTATTCATTAAACGAACAACCACAGAGCTATGTGTCAGCCTGTGATTGAAAGTTTAATTTTTTATTTTATTTAAAAAAAGGACCCACACATGTTCAGCAATGTATTTTTTATTTAACAATCAATTTGTTAAATTGGTCTAACATATTCCTGTTGTGAATTGCTCCTCATTACTATAACACAAATTCTCATTATAGACGGACGCTATCCGTCTATACGTATAGACGGATACCATTTTCCCTCACAAAATACCCATTTGCCATAAAGTGGGAAGCACATGGGGGTGCCCCACCTTGTCCCCCTATCCATTTTATTAGAGGTCTTTACCCGTCTGTTCGCCCCACCCGTCTATACCAAGACCTATTGTTACTATAATTTCAGCAATATTATTACAACTAATAGTATAACATTTTGTGAAAACAAAAAATTATCATATGAAATATGATGCTGAAAATAATCCAATCAACAAATCTTATCCCATATATTTCGTATAATCAAAGTAATGGAAGTTGGCGGCTGTTAAAATTGTGAAACAAAATTATTATAAACAAAACTATATTAGTGAAAAATTATTGTCGGCAAAATAAGATTATAGTGAAAAATCCATATATGACATCCATTTTTTTTTTAAAAAAAATCTTATTTGCATGAAATAACATTATGGGCCATAAAAAAATTTTATTTACATATATATTGTGAACAAAAAATAATACGAAGTAGAAAAATATTTAATATATAGAAAAATATATGTTTAAATTATTTACAATGAACAAAATACTAGAAAAATAAAATTAAATTAAAATTAGAAAAATAATTGAATATTGGTGAAAAAATAATTTGAAATAAGAAAAAAAAAAAGTAAAATACTGAAAAAAAAATACTGCATGCAACAAAAAGAATATATGAAAAATTTAAAAAGCAATAGAGTAAAATACTAAAACTCGATCTTTTTTTATCATGAAGAACTACTTTCGATAATTAACTGCAAATATTACCATATGAGGTTTGAATTAAATTTGAAGGGCGGATTTGAAGTGAGGGATTTGATTTATATGGTGAATGGTACGAAAGAGAGAAACATAAGAGTGACGATGTAGAACATAATTTTTTTTAAGGTTTTTAATTTCCTTGAAGAGGACAGTGACGGTGGGAATACACTGAAGCATAGAGGATTAGAGGGATATGGTTTTAGGGTTCAGTAATTAGGGTGAGGCAAGCCCGCTTATCTACATAGTATAAAAGCTGAGTTCTTTAGGCAATTTCTATTGGCTCCTTATTTTTGGGGATTGAAAAAGTAAAAAAAAAAATTCTTACCCCACGTTCGTGAGAAGAATTAATTACTCTCTCCCCTAAATAGTCACTTTCTCATGATTCAAGAGATTTCAACTACAGTATAATACAAACCATACAAAATAATAATAAATTTTCGGAATATCCAAGAGCTAAGTAATATTTTTGAATAAGGGAGTTTTCAAAAAAAAAATGTTAATAAATACGGTATTAATTTTTTAATCTAAAGTTGAGATCTATCCTGTGGAGTAGATTCTAGAGCATTCCGTTAAAATTATACTCAAAATAATTTGTTATGAACATTCTATAAAAAAGATCTTAACCATCATTAAAATGAGTGGATCTAAAAATTGTGTTCATAAAAATACCATATTGCTTTGAATATCGATTTTTAAATCAACGAAAATTTGTATATACTAAAATTAAACTTGAAAAAAAATTTACACATAAATTAAACTTGGAAAAAAAATACATATATATTACAAAAATAAGGGGAAAAAATTGAGATGACATTTGACGAAATTGCATATTGATGAAGTTGTATAGAAAAATAAGGAAGAAAATACTCTTCCTCTTGCATATCTAGCCAGTAATTAGCAATTAAATGAGGCATGCAAGCATTAATCTAAATAATATTGATAAAATTGTATAAATATATGGAGGTGCTGGTGATTTATTGAGTGTGGTTGTGGTGGATTGCTGGTTGTGTTTTTTGGTCGAATGGAGGTAAGTATGAAGGTAGGCGGCGGAGTTGTAGATGAGTTTAAAGGGAGATTGAGGGAAAGAATGAAAGGGTTTTTTTATTAAAAAAAAAAAGAGTGAAAGAGGTTAAGAAGGTGACAGATTGACGGTACTCCAGGGGAAAAATAAAAGCCTACATTGTATGGAGTTTGATGGATAATTTTGAGTGGTTAGATGGGTACGGAGCGAAATATGATCCCTATTTATGGTCTCTATTATGCAAACCATGACCCATGAGTTTCTTAAGTGATAAACGTAGACCTAGCAAACAGGCTGTGTCGTGTTATGTTCGTGTTCGTGTAAACTTTAAACGGGTTACCACTATCCCAACCCTAACCCAACCCAATTACATAAACGAGTCATTTTTTTCAACCCTAACCCAACCCATTTAATTTTTCTATAACCCAACCCGATCTGTTTAACCCATTTATCTTTAAGCATGTCATTTTTAACCCAATTAACCAGCTTAACCCAATAAACTAATAAAATAAATTAAGCTTTATAGCCATATTATCCCAAAAATGATAAATGAAAATGCATATTTTTAAGTTGTTTGCTTGAATTATTGACTCGACCCAAATATATTATGACACTTTTAAATAAATGGGTTATTCGTGTCGGATTCGTGTCAAAAGAGTTTCAACCCTAGCCCGACCCATTTAAGTTTCATGTCGTGTCCGTGTCAACCAAATTACTTAAATGGTCAAAAATCTTAACCCTAACCTGCTAATTAACTTCGTGTCGGGTCGTGTCAATGATTGCCACCTCTAGATAAACGTAGTATTTCCTCGATTCTACTATTATTCTTTGATTGTGAAAAATAAAACCTAGAATCGGCCGGTATAGTTATATACTTATATAATATAAATATATATGTCGCTTGCATTTTTAAAAAGTAACCTGCGTAACCCGCGCATTTTCTGCGCGGGTATAAAACTAGTGGATATGTATGGTAGTGTTTAAATGGATTAGTAGAGTGGGTTTTGACTTAATTCTCATTTATATGGATATTTTTGTATGTTTTGTGAAATGGGCTCTTTGTTAGTATTGTATGAGTTAAGCTTTGTTTGTAAGGTTTGTTTAGGAAAAATTAGTAATGCACCAAACCGTTTTCAATATGTTTGTTTAGGAGTATCTTTGTTTTATGTGCCAAGTCCTTGAACACTTATGAGTTATGACCCATTTTATAAGTCTTCTTTAAGACGGGTTGGTTAAATCTTAAAAATAAAACAGGTTAAATAACACACCGTTTATATAGATAGGACAAACATTTTGCTAATCTCAATGCTTTTGTTTTTGTTTTATGAGTAATATTTAACCCGTCTTAACTCTTAAGGTTAAGAGGAATATGTCCGTTTTAAGTAATAATATGTGATTAAAAAGAACAAAGTGAGAGCAACATATCGAAAAGTAATGACTAAAATTAAAATGCTCATATAAACACCATGGTTTCAAGTATCCCGTATACAATATGTCCTTATTTATATGTCTCAAGTACTTGCTTAATAATTTTGTCTACTATATTAGGCTTAGTTAACACTATTTTTATATAGACCAAAATGTATATGTTCAGAAGTTCATAGACGGTGTACAAGTTTATTGAAATTTCACGACCTATATCGCTATGACTATTCATCCAACGAGGTTTAAGGGTTGGAAACGATAGTAAATAAAGTGCGCTCTCATAGTCGAGCGAAGTAACAATTTAATCACTAAGGTTATGACGACTCTTAAATATAGATTAAATCTAAGATGATGAAACTACAAGCTTGGATGAAAAAACCACATAAACATATAATGTTTCGAAATAAAAAAGTTGTTGCACACTGTGATTTTAATTATTTACACATTTGATGATATCACTTCAATAAACGTGTATTTTTTTATCCTTAGCGGTAACGAAAGTAGACATACTCTATCCTAATTTATAATATAACTTTAAAACTATATATGTTTAAAAATCTTTTATGTTATGAAATTTAACAAGCCGATTAATTTTTATGGATTTTAATTTGAAGCACACCCATGATCAGTCAAAGCCAAGGCTTATTCACCACAATATCATCACGTGTATTGTTAATATCACTTATCCAACTCTTTGAAATCAAATTCGGTTACTTCAAGGTTTGAATATTCTTATTTACGATAACAATAAGTTCATATCTAAAATAGAACATTCATAATGGTAAAGCTAGAAAGCTTCGTATTTTTACAAAAGCTTTATACTATAAAGCGACATAATATTAGAGTTTCGTGTATAGTTTGTATAAAACATAGTCATTATTTTTAGACTATTTAATTATAACGAAACTTGAAAAGGCAACCCGTGCAATTTGCACGGGTTTAAGACTAGTAGTATATGATCTAATAACCCGTACACAAGATTTATGAGCACATATATATAATAAAAGTTTGTGATAAACGTACGTTAGTTAGATATATATCAAATTTATTATCACATAATGCTAGTTAACAGAGAATATTAAATCCACCGTCAAGTTTCAATAATTATTGTAACAAACGCAAAGGGGTGATTAGGGATAGAAATTCTCATCGAACATGTAAACATTATGATGAACAATAGGATAAGTGAGAAATTCTATCATGAAAGATCTATCCGTATATATACATCTGGGAGGATATGGAGTAACGTATAAGTTTGACGATTAATTTTATTAGAAAATTAATGCATTCATCCGATGGAATGTTAAAGGGTACAACTCAATCAAATATATCTTGAATGACATGGATAATTATGAACGACGCATGGCATATGTATTTTAAATAAATTAAATCATAATATGGAGTCTGACTCATTGTGACTGTTAATCCTTTGTATTAAGAAAAAACAAATCGTTGGTGATGATTTTGTTCATTAAATAGAGAACCAATATGAGAAATTTGAGAAATAAAAAGTAGGGATAGAGACTACCGACTTATCAAATACGCCAAAAACATTTGTAAATGAAAAATCCTGATACATAAAATGCTAGCAAGACACGAAAATTGATACAAACTTTCAACTTGATACCAACGTGTAGTCATATAAAAGACGGCTTACCAATTTTATACAAATATTAACTTGAATTGCCAATATCGTACTCCATCAAATAATTTAATATCACCGTTTAGTCAAATAAAATAATTGACTAATCAGATTTTAATAAAAATTACGGAGTATAACGGAAACATACCTTGATTAGCGAAATAAAATAATAAGATCTGATACGAACTTTCTGATTATCAGATCTTGATTAGCGGAATAAAATAATATGATAGATTAAACCGTAGATTTATAAAGAAGATCGAATATAAGGAAATAAAATCAAATAATTCTTCCATAAACAAGCCCTTAGCGGGATTGGATGATAGACCGTGCTGATAACGTGTTATATAATGTAGAGATTAGAGAAGGAGAGTGAGAGATGGTAGAGAGTTGTCTACTTCTTATTATCACAATAAGGTATATATACATGTATACAAATGAGAGTTATGCAATAGAAAGGTAAAAGGACACCTAGTTAACTCTACATTTATGAACATCCATAATGATTGTGACTTATGGACATCCATAACATTATTACACAATAATATCTTATAACAATTATTTTTTATTTTTAGTAAGATATTTAAATAATAGCGGTATCTCATTAATTGTTCATTTTTCTCATCATTGTATTTTGTTCTGAGAAAAAAAATTAAAACTGAAAATTAATCCCAGAGAATTGAGTAATGTGGTGAAATGTATTTCTAAATAAAATATTTTTTATACCACAAAGCTAATGAATCCAATTTATAAATTCTCTCAATTTTTTTTGTCATGAAAGTAATAAAAACGATTTATAGTTTTGGTTATACGTAGTATGGGTCAAGTTATTCGCAAATAATAACATCAATAAAAGATTAGTAGTTAATATATGAAAAATTCAATACTAAAATTGTTAGTTTTGAAGTTAAAAATCTTGGTTGTTAAAATAAATTTATGAGCCAGATAAGTAAACCAATTTTTGGGTTAAATCATAAACCATGGATGAGTATTTTAAAAATTAAAAACCCATGTTCCTAATCTAAAAATCAAAGTTGTCAATCTAAAACATTTTGATTATTCAAATCGAGAGAATAGTTATCAAAAAGTTAGATGTATTTACTGAAATCTGAAACTTCAAGTTTCAAATCCAAAATCGGCATTTGGTGACTTCGTCGGCGTTTTTCTTGTTGTACCATTGGTTCATGGAAAAGAGAGCAAGTGGGTCGTGAACACGTCAGAGGGGCGGTGGTGGTGGAGATGGCGGGGAGAAGGACTGCAATAGTTACCGAGGCGGTTGTTTGTCGTGTGTTTGTTGGCTAGGATTAGAAGTCTTTTATTTTATTTTTCTTTTGTTTTTATTGTAACTTGTAATATTAAATTTGGGCTTATTACTCTTATTGGGCTCGTCCTATGTTATAGGATGGGTCCTATGTTATAGGACGGTTTTATAGGAGAGTTGATGTTTTTAAAATGGTTAAATTTTTAACATGAGGCTATGTTGGAGCTGGTGTCCTCCACAAATTAGTGTGATAACATTTGTAAATCTCTTACAGGTTCACAAGGGTATACTTCGTATATTTAATCAGTTGATTAACGTTTACCTAATAACGGTTGGCTTGCTAGAAAGTTTGACGTTATTATCATACAGATGACGGTGATCAACTGGTCCCTAAAGGTCACACCTATAGGACGTGTTTGAGAAATGTGGTTATAGAAATATAATTACATTGATGCCCAAAATGACTAAAAAGTTAGTCAATGTGTTGATGAGATAATTATTTAATAAAATTAAATAATATTAAGTTGAGACGAATTAACTGTCAATTCGTAAATTAAATATAATAAGTTATATTTAATTAAATATATATAATGTTAGCTTGGACGAATTAATCTGTTAATTCGTAATTAAATATAATCAGTTGTATTTAATATCAACAAGCTGAATGTGTCATAGTGGTAATAGTGAGGGTACACATACCAAGAGGTCATGGGTTCGATCCTCACTAGATGGCAATTCAACACATATTATATATTTTTGGAAAGACCAAAAATAACGAGAATTTTACTCCTTATTTCGGTCAGCTTGGCCGAATATTAGGAGATTTTTATCTTTCCTAATTGACTTCAAGTTTCGGTCTGTATAAAAAGAAAGGGAGAGAATTATTTCTACCATAATGCTTTTTCTTGACCTAGCCTCCTCTTTCTCATCACAAGAACACAAAGACAATTAAATTTTACAGAAAATTTTAGATTGATTTCTAGCATAATCAAAGGGCATATCTCAGATCGTCTTGGGTGCAACTAATAGGCGTTCTTAGGCCATATTTGCTAGGACCGAAGGTTAATTCTAAATCTTTTTACTTATGTTTATGTATTTTATTTTATGACCTTATATCATCTTTATTAAATCGTTATAATCCTTCTAGTTTAAGGGAAGTATACAGATTTATTTCCCACAAGTGGTATCGGAGCAATAGGCTACGATTTTAATTTTGATGATTTTCATAAAATTTGTATGTGAACAATAGGATTTTCGAAAAAAAAAAAAATTAGGGTTTCGAATTTTTGGTTCGAAAATTTTTTTTGTGCCGTTTTTCCTGCCGTTTTTTTCGTTTAGTTTGATGATATTTTTCCATTTTATTTTTCATATTATAGTTTATAATCAGTTAAAATTATCATATGAAGAACTGGTAGTTTTTGATTTAATGCAGATTAAGTTAAAATTAAATGGAATCGTCATGTTTATGATAAATAGATTGTTTTTGCTATATAGTTTTTGGCATATGAATTAATCATGTTTATTGTTTCATATGCTAATCATGTTCTAATAGCAAAGGTAAACAATTTAGTCATCAAATCTTGTTTTAGGGCTGTGAGATTCCTGAAAAAATCTCCTTTTTAAAAATATGTAAATAATATAGAGTCGCCAGTAGGTTTTATAAAAAAACATACAAAAATATTTTAACGGAAAATGCCCCTTTTGATCCCTGGAATGGGGACTGATCCGTCACTCCGGCCTAAACCAAAGATTGCGGATTCGGGGGTAAAGGTACGATCAGGGAAGGTGTTAGGCACCCGGATCGCCCGTCAAACTGACGGCCTCTACTATTTATTTGTAATATTATATATTTGACGAAAATAAGACAAAGAAAAGAAAGTTAGTAACAAACTTATACAATTATTTACAAAAACAAATTAACTAGGTTAGTAAATACAATAAAATAGAGAAAATAAATAAAAGGTAAAATAAAAGATTTGAATAAAAACGAGTAAAGAAAAAACTTATTTGAATCCTGACCCTCTCGGTTTATGTGGATGTTATTATGAATGAATTTCACTTTAATTAATTATTAATTTCTTATCTTTTATATGAACCCGGATGATTTATTTGAATGATTTGATTTTAAACCTGGATAGTATATTTAAGATTAATTTGTATGAGTATAGAATATGGGACTGGTTTGATCTTGGCTATCGGTATTAATTTTGTGCTTCGTCCTCTGGAATATTTGTGTTCCGTCCTCTCCTCTGTGATATCAAGGAGGTGGTATTTATACGCATGGTACGTAATTCGTCCAGATGTGGAATTCATTGAAAGAATTTGACTTGGACTTGTATTAATGCTCTCTACTCTTAATCAAACACGTTGTCTTTTTATTTTTATCTTTTTCCAAGCTTTCTTACAGCTAGATCCACAAAATTGTCCTTCAATTAATCAATTTGTGTTGGATTGGCGTGTAGCTTTACGGACGTCACTTTTATTTGTTCGTAAATTTAAGTATAGTCGGGTAATATTTCGGACTTTATTGGTTTTATGCCAATAAACACCATTTTTGAACGGTAATTCAATTTATATAAACCCGCATAATTTATTTTAAAGGTATAATATATCGAAGGAAAAAGTGGGCTTCATGATGGTTATGTGCCATTATGAGTGGTTTCTCGGAAAATAAGCGTAAAGAGCCTTTAATTATAACATTGTCAATTTTCATTTAGTCATTTAATTTTAGCCTCATCATTGGGTACCCGTAAGGCTAGGTAGACATTTTGAGGTGTCTACAGAAGCCCCCACTTTGACCGAGTCCGAGGTAAGACGAAGGTCAAAGTAGTCCCGTCGGGGACGGATAAAGGATAAAAACGCGTCTGGGCCTCTTACATTACCCGCCGGAGTAGTGGAATCTGGATCCGGCCAAACTTTGTTTAGGCTTTTGGAATCTTGTGTAGCCAAACTTTGTTTAGGCTTGTGCCCTGGATCTCAGTAGAAGAAAACTTTGTTTTACTTAAGAGTGAACCCGCAAAATCTGATTTCACAAGCTCAAATGCGTGTCGGGCGCCCACACAAAGGATTCTTCTTAGTTTTGCAGGTGAACAAAATCGGATTTTGCTTAGCTCCGCAGTGAACGGGCTGATCGCTTAGTTTCGCAGTGAACGAAAACGATTTTGCTTAGTCTCGCAGGTGAACGAGACTGGATTTATAAACTATTCCGCAGGTGAACGGAACTAGATTGCTTAGTTTCGCAGGTGAACGAAACTGGATTGCTTTGCAGGTGAACAAAGCTGGATTATTCCGCAGGTGAACGGAATGAGATTGCTTAGCTTCGCAGGTGAACGAAACCGGATTTGCTTAACTTCGCAGGTGAACGAAGCTGGATTAGAACACAAAATTTGATTTTATGAACTAGGACGCGTGTCAGAGCCCGCCGACCAAGGTATTTCAAAAATTTTATTTTGAAAAAAGGATGGATAAGATCGTAAAATTTTATTTTACAAACTTAGATGCGTGTTAGAGCCCGCCGACCGATAGATTTGAAAATTGCAAAATTTTATTTCGCAAAAAGGGCAAGTTCAGAAAATTTTATTTTAAGAACTTAAAATGCATGTTAGGGCCTGCAGACCAAATGATTTGAAAATCGTAAAAATTTATTTCACGAAATGGGCTGGTTGATTGCGAAAGTTTTATTTCACAAAATAGAGAGGTGTAAAATTTCGTTTTACAAGAGCGGGTTTAAAACCGAGTGCGTTAAACATGCTTAATTAAAAGACAGGTTGAGAAGTTGAGGTAGGCCAATGGTGTTGACTTGAAGTGACGTATTCATTGAATACTCCCCAAAGTTCAGGGAAGATGAATTTCATTTTGCTTCTTTCATCTTCATTCAACTAACCAAACTTTTACTTTCCCCTTTTCTTCAATTGAACTTGCAATTTCTTCATTTCATCAGAAATCCAGTAAATCGTCCTCTTCTTTGATTTGATTTTTTTTTCCTAATTCATCCATTGTTGCTCAGAGCGTTAAAGCCCAATCGTCCTCGAAGATCAGCGTCTATGCCGCCATAGCCATTATCCCAGCTCTGTACTGGTGATGAGGTGACTGCTCGCTCCTGATATGGGATGCGATTAGCGGTTTTCTGCCGCCATAGCTGTTGTTTGAGCCCCCGATTGGCGACCGGGTGACTGATGATGGAGCACGATCGAAGTAAGTGCTTCTTTTTTTTTGTCGATTGATTCCGAATTTATATTCTTTAAATGATTTCTCAAATATACTATCCTGATATGGGACACGATCGACAACAGCTGTGCCGTTGTAGCCATCGTTTGAGCAATAGAATGACGAGTCGACTGATGAAGGAGCACTGACGATTGTCGATTCTGCTAGCTCCTGAGATAGAGTGAAATAAGCGGAGGTGTGCCGCAATTTGAGCCCCGATTAGCGACCGGATGACTGCTGATGGAGCACAGTCGAATCTTTTGTCTTCTGATGTGGGATGGAGTTTGGCGTGGTTTGCGCCAGTTGTGCCGTTATAACTATTCTTTGAGCGCTAGATTGGCTGACTGGTAAAGGAGCACCGTCAGTGGTTAATCCTGCTGACTCCTGGGACAGAATTAAATCAGCGCAGTTATGCAGCCGTAGCCGTCAATTGGAGCGATTGATTGATGTCTAAGTGACTGATAATGGAGCACCGTTGAGCCTCTTGGCTGTGATTTTGATCGGATTTCCATTCTTGCCTTCAAGCTCCAAATCAGATCGTAAGCATTCTGTCTCTTGACTGACTTCAAATTCATGCTTCTTTTTTTCGTTCCGTATTTTCACTGGTCAAGTCGTATGCTTGATGACTGAACTGATAATTTTACTGGTGTCTCGCGAATCAAGTAGTGTGCTTGATAATGAGACCGAACTGATAGTGCGATTGTGATACTAAAACCAAGTTTACCATTTCCTTACTGGTCTTATGAATCAAGGTGTGTGCTTGACTGATAATATGATTGAATTGAAGTTATGCTCCTTTTTTATTTTTTTATTTTTATCTCTAAATCAAGTTGTGTGCTTGATGATACGACTGGACTGATAGCGCGATTACGACATTAATGCAGACGATTTATGATATTGATGATGTATAAATAGTATGCTGACAATGCTAATGATAATATGCTGATGCATGATGCTCACTTACTTACGACAACAAAGACTACACTAGCCAATTGACAATGCATTCTTTCTAAAATAGATCATAGACACATGACACATCTCATTTCTAGTCCTGTTAATTTTTTTTTACCAAAAACGCGCTACTGCATGATCTGGGAAAGGAACAGAGTACTCTAGTCCTAGCTGCTTAGGTGTTGTGCCTATTGAACCGTCATCGCTTTGCAAGTCCTTAACTTTTTTTGTCAGCTCTGTCGTCTAAATGTGGTCAAACATATACAACGAGTGTTTCCCTATGCCCCCGGTCTTAACTTGGTCTTAACTGACTCTTCACTCTATATTTTGTGGTAGCCCCCTGTTCAGGTATTTTCTTCAGTCTTTTTTTTTCTTTGACCTGGTGTGGGTCGTGGTTGTGCCACTTTTTTTTTTACCTATGAATTTTTTCCTCACCTTGGAATTTGAGATTTATATTGTAAAATGAGTTTTGCCTTCTTTATAGTAACAAGCTCGACTAATTAAGCAAAACTAATACTATAGAAATAAAATACTTTTGTGACCGTATAAGTGTAGTGTACATCCACCGAATTCTTAGATGCTAAACGAGGGTGATAAATGGAATGGAGTAGAAGATTCTATGGTGTTAGAAGACACTGGAGACCTGTGTGCCTCTCTCACTCACCTAGATGAATGAAAGGATCGTTCCAAGAGGAATGGAGAGTGGAGACAATGTAACTGTGAATCGACTCGTCTGAGTAAGGGAAAATGACTACTCTGCAATTTGATTGCAAATTTGGACTAGAGTTGTTTTTTTTTGCCTTGTGAATTTTTGAGACTTTTGACATTGGATTTAATTGCAACTTTGGCTACAATTTTTTGTCTTGTGAATTGTTGAGACTTTTGACCTGGATTTGTATCTCTTAGAGATCATACTTTTTTTTGTCTTTGACTTTTTGAGACTTCTGTCAGTGGACTTGAATGGCCGTATTCTACAGTGAAATGTTAAGCTTTGTAAATTATTGGCGGTGACAAATTGGTGATCACATGATGATATGAATAATGTTCTCTTTGAACATAATTGTGGATTGCTCATTCATTGCAAAATACAGATGAGCTACGGTGAGTTAGAATTTAGATATTGAACTCCTGGAATAGGATTAACTTGTTTTGACTACGATTTCTTTTTGTTTGCAACATGACCGTCTTTTGAGACTTTTGACTCTTGGGCAAGCTAATTTTCTAATATTAATGAGAATGGGTGATAAGATTTGCTAAAATTTTCGATTGTATGAGTTTGTGCTCATATGGTAGTCAATTAAGATATAGAAAATTGACAAATTTGGCAGAAAGCAATTTGTGCTTATTTGGGAAATTGACAAATGTGGTAGTCCTTTGAAATATGCAAAATTGACAAATCGAGTAGAAAGATTGAGTCTCCAAACCTATAGGTCACCTAGAGACACGGCGGTCAAGGAATTATCACACCACAAGAGATGGAAAAGATGGTCAAATGCATGCCCTCGTTCAGGCTGACTCTAAGAGGTCGATTGATTAAAGACATACGCCCTAAAGTATTTCAAGTCTATTCTACTAGTTAAGGGTAAAAAGTAGAACAAGTGACTAATAAAAATGACATATACTCGTTGTTTCATTTTTATTTAACTCATAGAGGACTAGGATGGTCCTATGCTAATTAGACACTTGTAAACTAGTTTTTTATTAGGTAATGTCAGGAACACTCATATGAGATTATATGACTACAAGAGTGAATTTTCTTGTTCTATTGACATGTTTGTTCTCACTCTTAGTTTTTTTTTATACATATGCAAGTATGCAACTGAGAAAGGACTTGAATGGTCCTAATTTAAGCAAATTTTGATGGAAACTACATGTGAGTTAGGGGTATTGTCTAGTCTTTCTGTACCCTTCTTTTGTTCCCAAGCTAGAGTGGCTATTAAAATTAAGGTCTTGTTTACTCCTCCCTATCACAGATCATGACTTAGCTTTTAGAAAATGATTTTATTTTCTTTATAGGAGACATGACTAGTATGGAGTAATATGGCGAAGGAGATGCAGGACTCCCTATAATGAAGAAACTTATTTATCTCATGCTAGGTGAAATCTAAATGCAAGTATCTAGTAAATTTTTTTTGACATGCTGATCCTGAGGTTCTATTGAGGACGCATTGGACTGGGTTATGCAGAGGATGGTACTATATGCAAATGCTCATAGGAAAACAGCCTAGATACGATTAGTAAGGTAATGCATGCTCTATATGAGACACTGTCTAAGAATGAAATTTACTATGTGAAGTGCGTGCGTCGAACTGCCTATACTAAATGCTTAAATGGACTGAGTGTCGCATGTAATCTAACACTAATATTTGACACGTGCAGGACTTGACGGACTATGATGCAGACGCTTCAATACTACTATACATACTACTATATGCTGATGCTCAGAGATATATGTGCAGATACTTATGAGATGAAACAGGAAGTGGGTAAGGCTAGTGAGTGCAAATGCATATTAAACTACCTTTTTTTTTTGTTTGTTTTTTTTTTTGTTTGTTTTTTGTTTGTTTTTTTTAGTGTGCAGGACCGACGGACAGAATGACGGACTGGCCTATGAACTAGCTAAATGCAAAACCTATGTAATGTCCTATGATGGTATAAGTTAAGGCTAATTAATGTACAAGTTAGTATCTAGATGCAGATGCTTGTTTGAATGACACTAATGAAGTACCATTTTTTGACGCAACAAACTGAGTTATATTAACTACATCACGCAATTATGACTCATGCAACGGCACGAAAGCTACAAGATTACAAACAGGGAATAATGCACGCATGATCCTAATCAAAGGTTCTACGGGCTCTATGGTTAGGTTTGTGGGTAGGAAATTGGGTACTCACAACATTAAAATACCCGAGGGTATCTCTCGCTTTTGTGCTCCCCCAGTCATATGGACCAGACGAGTTGCCAAAACGCGACGTCATGAGGTGGAAAATATGTGTAAGGCCTAGTCGGTCGAATGGACCTTCTAAGTATACAACATACTTTACCGAGGGTGAATTAGGGTAGCTTAAGAGGGCGTGATATTGGCTGACGGGGAGCCCACACCTTTTTTTTGTCTGAAATAATATATGAAGCGTAAAGCACGAAAATAACGATACCATATTATGTATACAATAAAGAGCAAATGAGCAATACGTAGAGCAAACACTATCATGAACAATTTGGCAGATTAGCATACGTGTTTTATACGGAGTGATTGACCTTACCAATTCTGCATGCAAAAGCCACTGAGCCAACACTTATCCATTAACAAACAAATTTGTTACACACGTTAGTTTCACGCTTTTTATATTCACAATTGTACGCTAATCAACAGATTAAATTGCGGTGAAATTAAATTAAGCGTATCAACTAATCTTCTGTCAAAATATATAATATTATAAACAAATTTCAAGTCTTACCCTCTTAATAAGTCCCCAGCAGAGTCGCCACTGTGAGATTCCTGAAAAAATCTCCTTTTTAAAAATATGTAAATAATATAGAGTCGCCAGTAGGTTTTATAAAAAAACATACAAAAATATTTTAACGGAAAATGCCCCTTTTGATCCCTGGAATGGGGACTGATCCGTCACTCCGGCCTAAACCAAAGATTGCGGATTCGGGGGTAAAGGTACGATCAGGGAAGGTGTTAGGCACCCGGATCGCCCGTCAAACTGACGGCCTCTACTATTTATTTGTAATATTATATATTTGACGAAAATAAGACAAAGAAAAGAAAGTTAGTAACAAACTTATACAATTATTTACAAAAACAAATTAACTAGGTTAGTAAATACAATAAAATAGAGAAAATAAATAAAAGGTAAAATAAAAGATTTGAATAAAAACGAGTAAAGAAAAAACTTATTTGAATCTGGTACCCTCAGGCCTATGTGGATGTTGACTATGAATGAATTTCGACTTTGTCGTTAATTATTGGCTCTTATGCGCTTATATGAACTGGGATGATTTATTTGAATGATTTGATTTTGAAACTGGGATAGTATATTTAAGACGGTAATTTGTATGAGTATAGAATATGGGACTGGTTTGATCTTGGCTATCGGTATTAATTTTGTGCTTCGTCCTCTGGAATATTTGTGTTCCGTCCTCTCCTCTGTGATATCAAGGAGGTGGTATTTATACGCATGGTACGTAATTCGTCCAGATGTGGAATTCATTGAAAGAATTTGACTTGGACTTGTATTAATGCTCTCTACTCTTAATCAAACACGTTGTCTTTTTATTTTTATCTTTTTCCAAGCTTTCTTACAGCTAGATCCACAAAATTGTCCTTCAATTAATCAATTTGTGTTGGATTGGCGTGTAGCTTTACGGACGTCACTTTTATTTGTTCGTAAATTTAAGTATAGTCGGGTAATATTTCGGACTTTATTGGTTTTATGCCAATAAACACCATTTTTGAACGGTAATTCAATTTATATAAACCCGCATAATTTATTTTAAAGGTATAATATATCGAAGGAAAAAGTGGGCTTCATGATGGTTATGTGCCATTATGAGTGGTTTCTCGGAAAATAAGCGTAAAGAGCCTTTAATTATAACATTGTCAATTTTCATTTAGTCATTTAATTTTAGCCTCATCATTGGGTACCCGTAAGGCTAGGTAGACATTTTGAGGTGTCTACAAGGGCATATTACCGCAAAAAGAAAAAAAATAGGAGGCCGTTTTTTTTAGGGTTTACCGAAAAAAAAAAAAACTTTATTTTAATTTTGTTTTTTGGTAAACCGAGAAGAAAAAAATAGGAAAGTTTTTTTTATTTGCCTTTTTGCCGAAAAAGAAAGAAAAAAATTTATGGAAAGTTTTTCCTTGTGTTTTCTATTTACCGAATTAAAATAGGAAAAGTTTTTTTTAATTTCAGCCGTGACAGCTGAAAAATATAAAAAAAAAAAAAGTTTTCTTCCAGCCGAGCCCAATTTAAAAAAAATTGGATTTTGTTTTTATTTTTTATTTTGGCCAATTAGTTATTGTGAATCGGTTCACAATTTAATGATACCGAGTTATTTTAAAGCAGTTTAAAATTTTGACGGATAGAATTCATATTACAAGTTTAAGATGGATTAAGTATGAAATTAATGTGATTAAATTGCGGAATTGTCACTTAATTTAATTTAAATAGGTGGTTTGGATAAATTAATCAACATAATTAATGTATTGTATTATGTATGTTTAATTTATTTTAGTTGATGCTTTTAATATTGTTGAATGAATCGAATGAATGAATTTTATTTACGTATTTAATTTTTGCAATCGGTTGTAATTTGTAATACTTAGTGTGGCCTTAGTCAAATTATGTTTTCGTAATGAAGGAAACATGATTTATTATGTAATTATGAGATCTCGAATCTCCTTTATTTTAGTTTTGGGTTTTGAAATTAGAATGTAATTAATAGGTCAATTATGTAATTTTATTTATTGTAATTTCAAAGAAGACTAAAGATGAAGATTCAAGCTCACTCCCGCTACATGGATCAAGATGGAACATCAAGACAAGCTTCTCGGATCCAAGGATGGATTCCAAACTTGTATTTATTGTTCATTTTGATAGGATAGGCGACACTAGGATTTTTACTGTTTTTTTTTACGTTTTTCATTTTATTACTTTTCATTCACATGCTAGTAATTGCATCATATTCCACCTAAAACCATACCACCTACTACTAAAATGAATTGACTCATATAGTTGTATGTTAGTTTTCATGGACATGCAGATGTCACAGTCTATAAGCCATCACTTTAGTTTAAATCATTCTCGCATGCTAGATTATAGTTCACTTAAAATGAATTAAAAATAGTTGATGGGATCTTCCTCTAAAACGGAAATTGAGATTAGTCTTTATAAGGGCAAACATCTATGAGTCCCTTCTTCGTCGGTAGGCCTAATATGACCCCTTCTACGTTGGGTAAGTAGTTGTGTTGACTTAGTTTACCTCAACATTGTAGTCCGAAGAGTTTCTCGTGATTATGATGGACTAAAGATAGTATTTGCAGAAATTTATCGACCAAGAATTCTAACGGTAGAATTAGCTAACAGGTTAGCTTATCAATTTACAGAGAATTGAGTCTTGGGGTCATTTATATAATTCTTGAGGGAGGTCAATTGTATAAATGTTTTTGAGTCTTCGCATTATGACATAGGTTCATTAGACTTAATATAAAAACGATGCATGCTTATTATTTTATTCTTCTTTCGCAGTGTAGAACACGCTTATTATCAATAATACTGTTACAACAAATGGCTGGAAATAACGCAATCCCAATGCCTAGTGCCACACTAGATCGTTCGTCTGGTTTAAAATGTTCATGGACCAAATGAATCACCACTCGGAAGAATGATGGGTCCAATTTTCTGACGGGGAGGCGGCACTACGGAATCTTTGCGCCACTGCGACGGTAAGGTCGGGTATTTAATCGCCCGGCCAATAACGGTCAACCCAGGCCCAAATGTAGGAATCAACGAGTCACTCGCTTATAGTGATTTCGTTATGGAAGCGGGTGCGATAAAGAACGTACTCATCTTTGCAATGGAAACCAATTTGCAGAGACGCTTCATTGCCCAAGGTGCAAACAAGATTTTCACCACGCTCACTAACGAGTTCTCAAAGGCACCAAGAATCGTTACATATGAGCATACACATCGCTTCTTTGATGCGAAACTCCGGAAAGAGGCCAACCGGTTAGCCCACACATTCTTCACATGATTGAGAATGTCGAGAAACTGGAGTCACTGAATTGTAGAATCAGTGAGAGCATTGTCATTGACCGAATGCTTCATTCTCTTCACGATGGTTTTGCCCTTTTCAGGGCGAACTACTACATGAATGACTTGAAAAAGAGTCCTCATGAGCTACACTCCCTTCTCGTACAGACCGAGAAGGATATGAAATTGAGTGGGAGCATGAAGCAGGATGTTCTCACGATTCACAACAAGAGTAAAGGTAAGAGCAAGGCTCATGGCGACCTAGCTGTAGGTAAGCCAAAGTTTAAGAAGCCAGGAAATGGTAAGAGTGCGCCTGGTGAGACTAGTGGCTCACAGGGCAAGACAAAGAGCAAGGGCGGTGACATAGAGTGCCACCATTGTCACAAGACTGGACATTGGAGGAGGAACTGTCCCGTCTACCGTGAGGACATCAAGGCAGGCCGCATCGTTCCTGTTGGTATGTCATCTTATATTCATATGATTGAGATTAACCATGCAAGTTTCGGAACTTGGGTACTAGATACTGGTTGTGGTTCTCATCTGTGTAATCATTTGTAGGGCCTAAAGAACATCATACCTCTCGAAAAAAGGTGATGTGGACTTGCGAGTCGGGAATGGAGCACGAGTAGCTGCTGCCTCGAAGGGAACATATGTAATCCAACTCCCTAGTGGTTTTCAGTTATCTTTAAATAACTGTTACTATGTACCCATATTATCTAAGAATATTATTTCTGTTTCCGTACTAGCTAAAGACGGTTTTGCATTTTCAATAATGGATAATAGTTGTATTTTCTCTTTTAATGAAATGATTTATGGCAAAGCAGTTTCCATGAATGGAATTTATATCTTAGATCAAACCACGGAAATATTACACATGAATAATAAGAAATTAAAGGTTGTTAATAAAGATCAAACCTATCTATGGCATTGTCGAATGGGACACATAAATGAGAAACGCGTAAAGAAACTCGTCGATAATGGGACTATTCCCTCATTCGGATTTTCTGCATATGGCACGTGTGAATCATGTCTCATTGGCAAGATGACTCGAATTTCCTTCAAAGGTTTTGGAATGCGCGCTAGAGACCTATTAGGACTCATACATATGGACGTATGTGGACCTATGTCAATTACCGCTAGAGATGGCTATAGATATTTTATCACTTTCACAGACGATTTGAGTAGATACGGATATGTCTACTTAATGAAGCATAAAAGTGAGTCCTTTGAGAAATTCAAGGAATACCAGAATAGGGTACAGAACCAACTGGGTAGAAAGATTAAAGCACTCCGTTCAGATCGTGGTGGCGAATATCTTTCAAATGAGTTTGATCAACACCTAAAAGACTGTGGAATCGTTTTGCAGTTAACTCCACCTGGAACACCTCAATTTAATGTTGTGTCCGAACGGAGAAATCGAACCTTACTTGATATGGTTCGATCCATAATGAGTCACACCATAGTGCCTGATTCATTATGAGGTTATGCTCTTTTGTCAGCTGCTCTTATACTTAACCGAAGTCCGTCTAAAGCTGTCGACAAGACTCCATATGAAATGTGGAAGGGAACAATACCTAACTTGTCCTTTATTCGGGTTTGGCGCTGCGAGGCTTATGTCAAGTGGAGACACGAGGATAAGCTCGGCCCGCGATCGGTCAAGACATACTTTATAGGTTATCCAAAAGGAACATTTGGTCATTACTTCTATTCGCCAACCGAACATCGAGTTTTTGTTGCGGCTAGTGCGACGTTCTTAGAGAAAGAATTTCTCGAGAACAAGTCAAGTAATAGAACCTTCGAGCTGTCGGAGATTCCAGAACCAACAACCGAGGAACAGATGGAGGAAGCTGTACCTCCAACTGATGATACGGTTAATATTCCTGAGGAACCTAGGAGGTCGGGTAGAGACTCTCATCCTCCGGACAGATACATTGGTATGGTCGAGGAGAATGACGTTTTACTTCTAGAAAGTAATGAACCCGCAACCTATAAAGGTGCTATGGCCTGTTCCGACTCAAAGTTATGGCTCGAAGCCATGCAATCCGAGATGGACTCCATGTATGAGAATAACGTATGGGATCTAGTTGATTTACCTAATAAGGTAAAACCTCTACAGTGCAAATGGCTTTACAAAATAAAGCGTTCTGTAGACGCGCAACCAGATATCTATAAGGCACGACTTGTGGCAAAAGGTTTCACTCAAGTGCAAGGATTGCATTATGATGATATTTTTGCACCTGTAGTCATGCTACGTTCCATTCGGATAATCTTAGCGATTGCCGCATTTCATGATTATGAGATTTGGCAAATGGATGTGAAAACCGCCTTCTTAAACGGTTATTTGGAGGAAGAGTTGTACATGGTACAACCCGAAGGTTTCATAGATCCTAAACATCCTAAGAAAGTATGCAAGCTTAAGCGTTCCATTTATGGACTTAAGCAAGCTTCTCGAAGTTGGAATCATCGTTTCGACCAAGTGATAAAAGAGTATGGTTTCACTCGATCGGTCGAAGAACCATGCTTATATATCAAGTCGAATGGGAGCAAGATAGTGTTCTTGATATTGTATGTCGATTACATACTCTTGATTGGGAATGACATTCCTCTCCTATCTTCGGTTAAAGAATGGTTGAAGAACCATTTCCAGATGAAAGATCTGGGTGAGGCACAACGTATTTTGGGAATTCGTATCTACCGAGATAGATCACGGGGGACGTTATCACTTAGTCAAGAGTCTTATTTGGATAAGGTTCTTGAGAGGTTCAGCATGACCAACTCCAAGAAGGGGAACCTTCCAATGACGTGTGGGATGCAGTTGAGCAAGTCTCAGTCACCCACGACGCCTGAAGGGGTTGAACGCATGAGTCGTGTTCCTTATGCATCAGCTATAGGATCAATCATGTATGCCATGATATGCACACGTCCATACGTGTCACATGCATTGAGTATGACGAGTCGGTACCAAAAGAATCCAGGTACCTACGGAGGATTAAGGATTGGGTATTGACTTATGGAGGAGATACTAAGCTATGCGCAATCGGTTACGCATATGTTAGCTTCCAAACGGATCTCAGTCCGGTTCGTCTTCACTCTTAGTGTGTTGTAGCAGATTCTACGACTGAATCGTTGAATTATGATAAGCATGTAGGGCACGTTATTTCCATAGGAATTAAACATGTTCCGGAGTTGTAGTACTTGATTATGGATTTGATACATTATCTTTTTCATATATTATTTATAATTTCATCGTTTTATATATATAATATTTTGTTTTTCATGTGGATTGTAATGACAACATTGAATGCCACAAAGTGAACTGAATTACATTATATTTGTTTTGGTCCGTAATCGCCAATGTGAGCTGATAACTCCGGCTATTATATTGTGCAGTCGATTGATGGTGGGTTCAACGAGCCATAAGTCAAACGGTTGACTGATCGATCACAGATACGAGATTATGACGATACCTCGTAGGACAACTTTTTTGTGACAACGTAATGGAGTCCTAAATGTTTAATAACATTCGGTGCCAGGTCGTGGATAGGACATCCATTGTGTTCCTAGAGTCGATTCTTTTGACTATCAACTGTCTCTTGAGATTAAGGCAGTTTTTGGGTGACTTTGGTTTCTTTCTCACGGTCTACCGTAACTGGGGCTATATAGATTTTTTCTAGGTCATTTCATACTGTGCTTACATCTGCAGGATTCGAGTTGAGGAAAATATCCAACCCTTATCAGGTATAGTTATTTCTCAGGGCCACTCGAGGAGTTGTAACTGAAATGCATGGCCATGCTCGAATGTTGATTCGTTTATCAGTTAAAGTTACTCTCTAGTCGGAAAAACCACTCTTGATACTGATCGCTGGTAAAATACGACCTTTGTGAATTCGGATTTGCAAATTATTTTACATTGAGTGGGAGAAATTTTATAGGATATGAGAATCGGTTATCGTACATACACTTGTGAGGACAAGTGGGAGTTTGTTGGAGCTGGTGTCCTCCACAAATTAGTGTGATAACATTTGTAAATCTCTTACAGGTTCACAAGGGTATACTTCGTATATTTAATCAGTTGATTAACGTTTACCTAATAACGGTTGGCTTGCTAGAAAGTTTGACGTTATTATCATACAGATGGCGGTGATCAACTGGTCCCTAAAGGTCACACCTATAGGACGTGTTTGAGAAATGTGGTTATAGAAATATAATTACATTGATGCCCAAAATGACTAAAAAGTTATTCAATGTGTTGATGAGATAATTATTTAATAAAATTAAATAATATTAAGTTGAGACGCAATTAATCATCAATTCGTAAATTAAATATAATAAGTTATATTTAATTAAATATATATATAATGTTAGCTTGGACGAATTAATCTGTTAATTCGTAATTAAATATAATCAGTTGTATTTAATATCAACAAGCTGAATGTGTCATAGTGGTAATAATGAGGGTACACATACCAAGAGGTCATGGGTTCGATCCTCACTAGATGGCAATTCAACACATATTATATATTTTTGGAAAGACCAAAAATAAGGAGAATTTTACTCCTTATTTCGGTAAGCTTGGCCGAATATTAGGAGATTTTTATCTTTCCTAATTGACTTCAAGTTTCGGTCTGTATAAAAAGAAAGGGAGAGAATTATTTCTACCCTAATGCTTTTTCTTGACCTAGCCTCCTCTTTCTCATCACAAGAACACAAAGACAATTAAATTTTACAGAAAATTTTAGATTGATTTCTAGCATAATCAAAGGGCATATCTCAGATCGTCTTGGGTGCAACTAATAGGCGAATATCAATTTTGATATTGTTCTTAGGCCATATTTGCTAGGACCGAAGGTTAATTCTAAATATTTTTACTTATGTTTATGTATTTTATTTTATGACCTTAGATCATCTTTATTAAATCGTTATAATCCATCTAGTTTAAGGGAAGTATACAGATTTATTTCCCACAGGCTACAATTCCCTACAAAAAAAAGAATTTCGGAAGTGTTGCTACTGTGAATCCAAAAGCAATTTACATTCATAACATGCCAAAACACATAGCGGACCTTTAGGAGATTTGTAAAATAGAAACGTGATTTAATTCCCCAAAATGAGCCCGTGATAACTGAGTTGGACCTTTAGAAGATTTGTAAATTAGATTAACCTAAAATATCTACAAATATATTCCAGTCGGTAAATATACAACGTTGTAAAAACTTAATTGTGGAATGAAAATCGACATGAATCTCAATTATATATGTAGCATGTTTGGAGAATTTGTTATATCTCTCAACACCATATTTTTTCCGTTGAACATTTACAATTAAGATCGATTATTCTCTATAAGCTTCACGCAAAATTTATAATACTATACTTAATTTGGCAGATTTGTGAAAATTTCTTTGTATTCAAAGTTTTCTTGTGGTCTTGGTACACTTGTTCACTATCATCAATATATAACTTCAATCCCTCAGTAACATTGTTCCTTATGCTACTACGTAAAGCTGGTCATGACTAAAATATGGTTCTAGCTGATATACTCCAACATAATTAAGTGACTGTTCCTGGCTCTTTTTTATCATCATGGCGTAACATAGCATCAGTGGATATTTTATTCACTTAAGCCCGAAAGATAATTTGTATCATAGGAAGTCATCACTATGCTCGTGCTCATGTGTGAATATATGAATCGTTAAAGTTCGATGTAATTATGTAAGACGATTACACTAATAAATGAGCGAGACGGAGGGACTAATAAATAGAGTACATAATTAGTCTTATGTAAGACGATTTTACACTAATATAATTATAAAATGGATCTAAATACAATTATTTGTAGAGTTAGTCGATCTTATGTAAGATGATTTACACTAAACATTATGATAGTAAGGAGAAGTGGTACTTAAAAATCCTGTTTTACGATAAATTAACCATCTTAAACAAGTGTATATGTCGTGTTAAATTATCCCTCTATATATTTGCTACTGTTAAAAATTAATTATTGACGCAAGACATGTATTAGTAATTTAATAACACCTCTGGATCATTTTTACACTGAGGACGAGGATTAGCTTTCCCGTGTTGGTGCTTCAATCTTATACATATAGAACACTCACTTATGTTAAGTATATTGTTGCTTTTACCAATGATCAACAAATAGGTGTCATTGATTTATGTCTTTCTGATTTAGAAATGTTTTAGTAATTAATATAAAACACATAATAAAACATCATCTTATCTACTTGTAATAGAATAATTTTATTAAAATTTGATTTAATCTTACGAAATGTATTACTATCAGGATAATTGAATAAAAATATAGATATATTTTTTTTTCGTAATACTTGTAACCATATTAAAACGCAACCTTAAGAATGGCTTAATTAAACAAAGTATGGAGTATATGGCTCTGTTCGATATCGGTGTAGATGGCGTTGTTTGGCTCATATAAAAACAATGAACTCAAAGTAATTATTTTTAAACAAAACACTTCTTTTTTTTAGGAATGAATGTTTAGCTTCGTTTTATCACTTTGCGCGATATTGCATTGAATTTTGCGATTTGGGAGAAAAGTTCATGGGAAATATAAAACCACATAAAATAAACATTGTTTTCAGTAGAGGGAGTATTAGAGAAGAGTACGATATTGACCGTTTTTATAGATAAGTAACTGAATTTTCATAATGCTTGGTGTTCAGAATGTAGAATGACCATACTTAGTAAACTCGAGTTGATATAAACTTGATCTGGTCTTGAATAGATTTTACAATTGACGCATCCTGAAAATGTAATAAAATTGCGGTTTAAATAACATCTAAAAACTTATGAGTCGTATAATTTTACTATTAATTTTATTACATATTCTTTCAACAATGGTGTCCAAATGATTAAAAATAATCTTAAGAAATCTACTCTTATTAGGAGAAATATTTTATTTTAAATCTTAAGAAATCTACTCTTGTTAGGAGAAATTTTTTATTATTTTATTAGATTTACTAAATTTGTTTTAAATCTTAAGAAATCTAATCGTATTAGGATAAATTTTTATTGTTTTAAAATTTTTGAAATCTACTTTTATTAGAAGAAATTTTTTATAAGGGAAATTTTACTAAAAATGTTGGACTCTCTAATATCGCTCGAAAAGTTCCTGCTTTATATATATATATATATATATATATATATATATATATATATATATATATATATATATATATATAGAGAGAGAGAGAGAGAGAGAGAGAGAGAGAGAGAGAGAGAGAGAGAGAGAGAGAGAGAGAGAGAGAGAGAGAGGCGGGATCTCGTGAGTTGGGGTCTTATGGTGAGTTGTGAGTTTTAAAATCTGAACCATTAAATAGAGTGAAATCAACGGTTGAGATCAAATAAAAAAATCAGACAAAACGTGACAGTCGTCCTTTTGTTCCCCTTGACGTCTCATATCAACATAAAAAAACAAATTACAAATCACAACCTCAAGCTAATAATTCCTATCATACAAACCCTAAAATAGGGGAAAATATTGTAGCAGCAATAATTTCTTGTCAATTTCAACAATTAACAATCAATTTCTCAATTTTTATTCGCTTTCATCAATTATTGATCAACTACTCATGAGTTGAAGTCGGTCGTTGGACGGAGTTAAGGATGGTGGATCGGAGAGTCACATCGGAGGCGAGTCGTCGAGTCTATCGGACTATGTCGAGGCCGTCGTTGCTGAAGCATTCGAACTATTTTGGCTATTTAGTATTTACCACTGCTTTTGGGTCTCATTTCTACAATTCTACAGATATGGGATTTCAGTGCAGTGGGATGAGGGGACAAGGACTGAGCTTGAAGAGTTAGTAGCTTATGTTGTTGTTTTGCTAGCTGTACTCGAAGCTCTCGATTTTCCTTCTGTACTTCAAGTAATAGTTTTGCCTGCTCAGCTTCAGATTCCGAGCTTGCACTAGTTCTTCATTTGTCTCGTATGCCTGTATTTCAAAAGTTAAACTGAGTTAGAATGTTCAATTATCTATGCAGCAAAACTGAAATGTTTTTGCAGCATAACTGCAAGTTTTGCATTTGTTTCAATATGCATAGTTTTCTCTCACTACTATGATTTTGTTATGACAGCAAGGTCCAGCATGAAAGTCAACTATGTCTACTGGCTATACCTTGAAGTGCAAATTATGTTCAGGAAAAACTCTCTTTTCAGTCGGCCACTCGACATCATATGGTAAATCCGAATATGAGAAAATTGAAACTGTCAAATTTGGATCTAGGGCCTACATGATCTGGTGCTCCTCCGAATTATTGTCGTTCCTGTCGCAAGTTTGAGCCCCGTTGATACAATGACTTTATTGACCATGGGTTCGACTACCAATATCGCATTTTTTGTACCATGAAAATAAATAGGTTCTCTTTTTAGAGTGTTCTTAACAATCAATCATCTTCCGTGGAAAGCAGCCACAAGATTAATGTTGACGCAGGCACATATTGAACCCAAGTCATGGTCGTTGATATATAAGAACGCATCAGTAGAATCAAGTGCAAGTCCGATCATTTTTCCGGACTGGTCAGTTTGGTTCAGATGGCTACAGGTCTGCTCGTTAGGCACACTCGGTCATTTTCAGTTGTTTCTGGTCAATTCAAATTAGAATATTTTTGGGATAAGTTGTGTTGAGTAGGATCATTATGGGTTAAGTTGTTCAAATCTACGTAATTAGGGTTAGGTCAGTTTCGCAAGGTCTAGTCATGGGTAGCTGAGCTAGAAATCATATCCAATATAAATTGGTGCAAATTTTGGGTAGAGCGGGGATGGTTAATTCAAGAATTGGTGCAAATTTTCGGTTTCGGTGACTCAAAGAGTATATATATGTTGTAACAATTTAGAATAATAGTAGAATAACACCACAATAATAATGGAGTAACAACACGTATAGGGAAAAAAGGTAACAAAATGAGAATTTTTTAAAAAAATAACAATAACACAACAATAATAGCAGAATAACAGCACAGTAACACTAGAGTAACAACATGTAAAGAAAAAAAGGTAACAAAATGAGAATTGTTTTAAAAAAATAACAATAATACTACAATAATAGCAGAATAACAGCATAATAACACTGGAGTAACAACACGTAAAGAAAAAAAAGTTAACAAAATGAGATTTTTTTAAAAAAATAACAATAACGCTACAATAATAGCAGAATCACAATAACCCCAGAATAGCAGCACAATAACATGTGGTAAAAAAAGAGTAAAAAAATAAAAGTAGTAAAAAAAATCAAAATGATACCGGAATAACATCACAATAACACCAGAATAACAGCACAATAACACCCGGTAAAAAAAGAGTAAAAAAATCAAAAGTAGTAAAAAAAAATCAAAGTGACACCGGAATAACATCACAATAACATCAGAATAACAATACCACCAGAATAACAGCACAATAACACCGGGTAAAAAAGAGTAAAAAATCAAAAGTAGTAAAAAAAAATCAAAGTGACACCGGAATAACATCACAATAACACCAGAATAACAATAAAAGCAGAATAACAGCACAATAACAATAAAAGCAGAATCCCACCTGTTACCACCTGTTATTCCACTGTTATTCTTCTGTTTTTTTGTTGTTATTATGGTGTTATTGTGTTGTTATTCTGATATTATTGTGCTTTTACACTCGTGTTATTTTGGTGTTATTGTGTTTTTACTTCGGTGTTATTCTGGTATTATTGTGTTGTTACTCCGATATTATTCTGGTGTTATTCTGTTGTTAGTCCGGTGTTATAGTGTTTTTACTCCGGTGTTGTTACTGCGATGTTCGTAAACGATTTATAATTTTTATTAGAAGAGTTGTAATGCGAAAGAAATGAGTATAATGTAAACGACTTGTAAGCAAGATAGCCTATGTGGGATTTGAACCCACACCTTCGTGTTATTGGACGATACTCTACCAATTGAGCTAATAGGCTTCAATTTACACATTGAGAATTTGCCTGTGCAACTCTAACAATCTCATCTACTGTTAGGACTTGGACAGAAATTCGTGCGCTGAGGAACAAGCAATAAACAGAAGAAAGAGAGGAAATTATTTTTGGAAAGGAAAATCAAATTAAACAGTTCGCTGCAAAATCATTTCATAAATTTGATTAGAATATAGGAAAATCAAAGCAAGTTGATAACAAAATCATACGAAACTGAAGTGTATGAAGCGCGAAATCGTGCGCTTAATTTAGGATATATAAGAGAATGAAAAGGGGACATTAAAACGGAATCAAGAGCAGCTAAAGAAAGAAAGTTTACCTAACATTAGAATATTAGATGAATCATTATCAATATGAAATTTACGAAAAAAATTTAGTTTTGAGTGAAAATGCAGTCAATTGAATTGTCTAACTTCTCAATTCAACCTTCGAGAAATCACCGATCAAAATTATACACCTTTAATCACAGTCTACAGTAGTCAAATCATGCTTAATTTCAAAAATTAGGTCAAATTAACAGTAAAAAAAACAATCAATTGGTAAACTGTAAGACGGTTTTACACACAGAATTAGGAAGTAGTACTAACATAAAGCATTTAGCTGACATTGTTGTCTTCAGCAGGAGATTCAGGCAGCTGAATTGCACTCCGACTAGACGGATTATCCGTAACAAATCCAAAAGGATTAAACCCGGGCGTAGCATCATCGTCACAACCACCGCCAGTATCGCCGGCGAAGATTCTACTAGACGACGATTTCCTAGGGTTACGATAATGTCGAGAGGAATTAGTGAAGTGAGAAATATTTGGGGAAAAATTGAATGGAGTAAAAAGAGAGAAAGAAGTAGTAAAATCATTTCATAAATTCGATTAAAATATAGGAAAATCAAAGCAAGTTGATAACAAAATCAACCGAAACTGAAGTGTTTGAAGTGCGAAATCGATGAGCTACCTAATTAATGGCGGAAATTGTGTTGGAAAATCAAAGTATACAGTTCGCTGAAAAATCATCCAGATATTCGAAGTCGAACAGTGTCGAAATCATCCAAAAAAGAGTGTTTAAATACGAAATCGGTGAATTACCTGATTAATGACGGAAATTACGTTGGAAAATCATTTCGCGGCAAATTCATTCAAAAATTAATCGAACAAGATGAAAATCATCCAAAATTGAAGTGTTATAATTGAGAAATTGATGAATTACTTGATTAATGTTGAACAATTAGGTTTAGTGGTGAAATTAGGCGAGAAATGAAGGAATTATTCATCTACTTGAAAGAACGCAAATGGAGAAAAAAAGGGGCAAATTTTTTGGAGAGTGAAAGTCAAGTTGAAAATGACGTTAGTCTGAAGATTGATGTTTTTTAGTAGGTGGGTGACAGACGGTGTGTGTTATTTTTAGATTGAATCTTAGCCGTGGATTATCCCATATTGAATGGCTGAGATTTCCCCAACTCACAACTCACCATAAGAACCAACTCACCAAATCCAATCTCTCTCTCTCTCTCTCTCTCTCTCTCTATATATATATATATATATATATATATATATATAGATTTAGGATCCGGTGAGAACGATCACTCGGTGAGAACGGTGAGAACGCACTAGATATACTAGAATACATATATATATTAGGTACACTTTTTTTTTTTTTTTTTTTTTACCAAATCTCAGATACACTTTTGACTATCGTAGGTACAGTTTTTTTTACATCATCTCCGATACACTTTTTTTTTTTTTTTTTTTTTTTTTTTTATCAAATCTCAGATACACTTTTGACTATCGTAGGTACACTTTTTTTTTTTTTTTTTTTTTTTTTACATCATCTCCGAAGATACACTTTTGACTATCGTATGTACACTTTTTTTTTTTTTTTACACCATCTCCGATACACTTTTTACTTTTCTTTTTTCACCAAATCTTAGATACACTTTTGACTATCGTTGGTACACTTTTTTTTTTTACATCATCTCAGATACACTTTTTTTTTTTTACCAAATCTCAGATACACTTTTTTCCTATCATAGATACACTTTTTTCTGAATTCTATATACACTTTTTAAGAATGTAGATACACTTTTTTTCTATCCTAAATACACTTTTTTACCTAATTTCTATATACACTTTTTAAAAATGTAGATACACTTTCTCTATTATAAGTACACTTTTTTAGTGTTTCTTAAGCCAAATAAACCTTAACTGTATATAAAACGACATGTGACATGTTATATTATGGTACTACTCATACTACTTCCAGTGACACAACAAATACTAACATACACCATTTAAAACCCACTAAGTTGAATACAAACAATTAAAAAAATGACAGAGCTAGTGTGACAAAATACAACCCAGAATGTTCTACTCAAAGTCATTTGTGCTTGAATAATGTGCATATCACATGAACGACGACGCATGCTTACATACAAACTCCCTCTTCCTATTTTTCGTAAGCATCCACCATCGCCATAATGAGGACATCACCGACCATCACCACATCACACATACGGGAACGATTCTTGACGTTCGTGCTTCCTTCAAATCACCATGTATTAGCCTTCTCGTAACCCAACTCCGGCGTGATGTCGCCGTCATCGAAACCACCATTTGTAATCAGCCAAAAACGATATTTTCTGACTAGAAATCCTCCGATTAGCCAGTATTATGATTGGGTTTTCGAAAATCAATTAGATTTTTAGTTTTCTAATTAAGAAAAGGAGAGAACGGCGATATTCACTAGTGATTTGATAGGCGACGATGGTGGAAAGGACAAGGTAACGGGAGGTTGTTGGTGGCCGGAAAGATGCGCTAAAGAGGGTTAGCAAGGTTGTGATGACGGCAGATCGGCGAGAGATTGGGGCTGTTCAGGGTGGGACGTGATATTGTCGGCGTTATTCGGGATGGTTTGTGACGTCATCGGTGGGGCCTGAGGTGGATGGTGATGTCGCCGGCGTTGCTTGTGGTGTAAGCCGGCAAAAGTTAGATGTGGTCATGGTGGTAGGCACTACCGCACTAGGCGATGTTAGTTGTGTGGATGGAGACGAGAGATATGGGGTGAGTGAGCCGTGTAACTTGTGTGACATCTCAGCCTTTTATTTTACTGTCATCCAAGGGATGAGAGTTGTTCTCACCGTTCTCACCGAGTGTTTGTTCTCACCGGATCTTGACTCTATATATATATATATATATATATATATATATATATATATATATATATATATATAACACCCCTATCTACCAAGGAGCCTTAACAAGACCTTCCCCAGCAGATAAGGGCGCTACCATCTCGGTTGCCCGAGGAATAGTAATAATCAAATGTCGATAAAAGAACAATTATGTTTATTTACAAGTTATTTACCAAAACAAAGAGATACAACTCGTGACATCTAACATCTATGTAAATTTGTCTTTGCCATGACTCGTGGTAGACTCGTCCTCCAAGCACTCAGCTAAGATCCAGATATCAACCTGCTAAGACCGACTGCCCACCATAATGGATCACGACAGACATAACACAAAAAGAAAACACAAGAACACCACACAATGTCAGTAACTGAAGGAACACACAAAACCAGACACAAAAAACATACACACATCACCTTCTCCAATCACCCACACACCCCTGACTTCCCGAAGGTCCAGTCCTGCCAGATTACCGATCGCAACCTGTAGTCCACGCCGCCATTGGGGGACCGCAGCCGTACCCACCAAATCCCCGCTCATCAATCCCGAGCGAAAACCCATGTTCCTTAATGTGCACATCCCCTCCTGTGGCGGGTTGCACAGAGGGCGTAACAAGGGCGTGAAGCCACTCCCGCAAGTGACTCCACTCAGCCGAGAACGCGCCTCGCGACATAGAGACAAACAAACAACAACCAACTACAACCAATCCACACTATCAATCATAACACCAAATACAATCAAGCACTTCAACCGACATAATAGACAACCAACAGTACTGAGTAGGAGCACCTACCTCTAGAAAACCTTAGCGATTCCGCACACGACCACAAGACGACAAGCAACCACCATAACCACCTATAACAAACAGTATGACCATCAATTACTACTGCCACAATCACAAACGAAACCAAGGAAGACAATGATGATGATAATGACAACATACCTATACATAGCATTCCGGCGACAAGACCGCTACCTGACTCATGCTTCCCATCCCCATGGTGTCTCCACTCTCAAAAGCTCCAAAAGGGTGAATATAGATGAAGGGATAGAGAGGTAACGGTATCTAGGTTTAGGGGAAAAGAAATGAAATGATTTGGGTTTCACGATATCACGATTTATATTTCCCCGCTGAACTCCCGTAACTCGATCGAGTATGTAACTTACTCGACCGAGTGGCCTCTACTCGATCGAGTGACTAAGCTACTCGATCGAGTAGCCTATTCTAGATCGAGCCTCCTGAACTCAAAAGGGTTACTACGTCACAAGTTTAACTCGTAAGGTTTCCGAAGCTCTAGACAGGTGTCTAAGGTCAGTTAACGATGGTCAATGGGTCCCTAAAAGGATGGGTATTACAGTCTTCCACCCCTTAAAAAGAACTTTGTCCCCGAACTTCAACTCATCATCCCCCACGACAGAAGGAGAAACGTGAATGAAGGCAACTGACAACCATTCCCCCCGACAAGGACAAACTCAATCGTTCCCCTATACCACCCATCATCATCATCTACCTTAGCAACACATCATCCACTACGACTTCCTATCGGGTCATCAAACATGCATTATACGCGAGAACGCACTAACACAAACCGTTACTTCCACTTACTAACCAAATTTTACCCTTGCCCGATTCCATAGATCATACACATCATACCCACATAGTAAAACTATTCTATTTACCCATCTAACAAATATTCATTAACAACAATTAGTTACGAATCACCAAAGTACAGTAAAGTATCAGCCACTTATACAACAAGCAAATTAACATCCATTTTAAATTAACTCCACAACATTAATATTACTTCTTTACATCATTTATATTACTCAACAATGTAATGATTCAATTACTTAACGAATTCACTTATCATCCACGTGCATTAGCTTTACATAGCTGACGGACACCGTTTAAATTCTTAAGCAGACAAAATGATTAAGCAACCTGGGGATTTTACCAACAATTACTAACAATTACTCAAAATGTACTAAAATGTACTCAAAATACTCAAAATGTGATATCTTTGTCATGAATTTGTCATTTCCTTCACGCGACATTACTCTTCCCCTCTTAAAAGAAACTTCGTCCCCGAAGTTCACCTTCAAGACGAACTAGAAACATTAAACGAAAAGATAACACCACGTAATCTTGACACGATGAAACAATTTTAACATACGTTTAGACCAACAACCTATCATAGCACTTCATTGACATTACTTAGATAATATGTATACATGTTAATATATATTAGATGTAGATGACACCAAATAAGCAAGTGAAATGTACCGTTACCAAATTAGTAAATTTGAATCCTGAGAAATTCCTTAGGGGATATTACCCAATCATGAGTACTCAACATGACCAGCTGTAAACTTAAGACCGCAACAATATACTATAACCACCGTTTAACATGGTACTTCAAGCAATTAAATTAAACATTCATGTTGAAAAGTAATGAAGACCGTATTGACCTTGTATAAACTATACTTAAAGCACGAGGACGTTATTATTAACATGACAATGAAACCTATTATCAACAAAGTATATATGCATGATGACCCTTAATAATTTAGAACAAAATAAACGATAACAGGGGTACTCAATCGAGTTAAGAAACAACTCAATCGAGTTGAGGCTACTCAATCGTGTTCAACAGCTACTCGATCGAGTATATCGAGTCCAGTAAGCATTGCAGAATCCCATACGCAGTTACTTGACCGAGTTAGGGTCATTCGATCGAGTAACTACAGGTCAAGTTGCTCTATATACACGTTGTCATACTAAGAAAACATAACCATCGCCGGAGTTTCATCTCCGACATTATCCACCTGCATAACAAGTTTCAAAATCCAACAAAATACGGCCTTATGGCCCAGTACAACCCAAAGTATATCCAAGTACCAACAAAACAAGTAGCTACTAACTAAAAATCCATGAAAGCGAATGTAAAACAACAATAAACAACATCACTCCAAACCCAGCTCCTCCATCTCCTCATCTCTGCCTCCTCCTCCGGATGTGCCGGCTCCAGCTGTGCCCTCGCCTGTGGTAGCTCCCGTACCTGGGTCTCCTCTTGCTTGCCATGGCGCCAAACAATCGAAAGGGTAACTCCTAGGCTCCCCCCATGTAGCCGGATCTACACCATAAGAGTGAAAGACTCCACTATCATCCCCGACACCCCTCCACCAAACTGGTTGGGCCAAGTTGGTCCCAATGCCCTGCACATATGCCATCTCAAGAAGGTTCCGGAGTATCAACGTGTTGGATACCTTCTCTGTGAGCTCACTCACCAGCATCGCGGGACTAAAGGAAGAAGGGTAACTGGGGTACTGGTACTGTGGAGGCACGGGTTGCACATGCTGAGTCTCACCAACCCTCTCCCTCACCCGTCTAGGACCTCTTCCTATTCTAGGTAGCTGATCCTCAGGTCTAGCCTGGTCACCTTTGGTCGGTTCCTGCATCACCTCTAAAAGACCATCATCTATGAGGTAGTACTGTCGAGTAGGGGTAGCCTCATTGTTATCAGAGTCCGATGCAACCACTGCTACTGTCAAAGGCTCAGTCACAGGGAGTCACAGGGAGTGCTCTGGGTCAGGTAGATTTATCCAACTCATACCGCACACTCTCCAAGCTAACCCACCAACCTCCAAAGTCCTCAAGCATTTCTGGTCAATGAAGTAGTCCCTATCCAAGGTGGGCACAACTGAGACCATTGGTGTGAGGGCCGAAGAGGCCTCAAAGGTAGTCAACCGCTCAGCTAACCGTGTGGCAATAGCACCACAACTCAAGTACCGGGTCAAAGAGGTGGCCATCAAGGCCAAGCTAGCACAAACGATGGCCGGGGCACTGAAGGAGACTCTCTATGCTCGGGCGGGGTTTATATAGGTGACCAACAACATAACCTCATGTGAGTTCAACTTACTCACATCCCTACTATCGTACAGCAAACAGGTCAAAGCTCGGAGGAAGATCTTCAAAGTGACATGTTGAACATCAATAATCAACATGTTACTTGAAGTAGGGGCAACCTTACCATTGAAACAGGGCATATAACTGCTTACCTCACACTCAGTCGGGATGTCTCTAAGAGATCCCTTCTTAGGTCGAGCAAGTCCAAGGTGAGAAGCAAACTGGTCCATGGACAAAAGAAAACTGGTGTTCATAAGACGGAACTGTACGGTCTTAGCTGCCGTATCATAAGAAAAAGAGCTCATAAACTCCAAAGTCAAGAAAGGGTAAGAGTGCTTCTTAAGATGATACAACCCCGCCAAACCCAAGGTCTCAAAGATATGTCGCACGTCTATCTCTATTTTCAGGTCCACAAGGATGGTAGTGTCGATACATCTAGTAGGTTTCATACGGCGCTTCTGCAACTCAACAAAAGTTTCTCTTTGCTCAAAGTTAGCAAAGACAATGGTGGGATACTCGGGAACCGATGGAACAGTAGGTCCCTGACTCCCCTCTTCCACTTCCGGCTCAGAGGCCCTCGACCCAGGGGCGGAGCCAGAACTCCATATATGGGGTAGCAAAAAAATTTATCTTAGCTTAACAAAATCGAACTGAAATAATCCGATTTTGGAAACTTTTTTTTTATTCTCGTTTAGGTTATGGAACCCAAATATTTTTTTACAAAATAAAGGTACGATTTCGATCTAAAAAAATAAAATAAAATAATTTTGAGTTTGTTGTTATATATCTAAAAACCTAGCGTTGAATTTATCCTTAAATCTTCTATACCTATAGTTGGTTTTGTATTCAAATAACAATTTTGTCAATCTAAATAAAACTAGTAAGTCTTGCTTAAGACGGCAATATCCGTTTTCAGGTAAAGATAGGTCAAATACTACTACATGGTGGTAATAAAGACAAAAAATTTGGCATTTTCTAGGCAAAAAGTGGGGTGATTTGCTATGTATTTGACCCGTCTTAAGCTTAAGACGGATAGTGCCCGTCTTAAATGAGAATTTGTGAAATAAGACATAACAATTTTGATTTACTACTAACCAAAATATCTACGATTATAATTGATCTCGTGTTCCGATTTAAGAAAAATTAAAACTTGAATCGATTATTGAATTCCTTTTTTCTAAAATGAGTTTTCTTAAATAAATAATTGACTTTGATCTGGTATTTCACTGATATATGAATTTATTTCATAATCTAAGTTGGTTTATAGTTAGACCAGGCAAAATCAACCCGACCCGATTGACCCGACCTGAAAAGGCTGACCCCAGACCCGAAATTGACCCGAACTGCCGCACCCGAATGACACCCGAAACCCGAATTAACCCAACTCGAACCAAAAATGACCCAAGCTTTCATAGACCCGTATTAACCCGACTTAAAATGACTTGACCCGAAACTACCCAACCCGAAAATGACCCGACAAAACATAACTTTAATTGGCCCCAAAAGACTTGAAATGCCTTTTTCCTTCTTAATCATTGACCCGAAAATGACCCGATCCGCTTGGCCCGAAACAACCCGACCAACAAAACAGACCCGTAAACCCGAAATGACCCGACCCGACCCGAACTAACCCGAAATAACCCAACCCGAACCCGACCCGTTGACCCGATTTGCCAGGTCTATTTATAGTTGAGCATTCATCGTATGATTCAGCAAAATAATCTAGCAATTGCAAATGAGAAAAATATATAAACGAATTTGCTAATCCCAGGAGTCGAACTTGGGCCAACTAGCGGAAATGCAATAGTGTGCTAACCACCAGGCTACCAATTAATGGACAATCAAACGCTTAACTTATTTAACATTATCTGTAAATGAGGATTTTTTGGGGTCACAAGATCTAGTCTTCACAACCATTTTTTTTAGTTTGGGGTAGCATATGCTACCCCTTGCTCCTTAATAGCTACGCCCCTGCCTCGACCTCTTACTCTGACGGGTCACAGCTGTGGCTCTTGGCATCTGTTTCAATAGGTTTTTAGCCACACCAAACGGATACTTACTTGATAAAAAAGAACTTTTCAAAGTATACTCATGGATAGAGAAACAACAATTTAAGTAGCTCTTATAAGACAACCAACAATTTTCCAAAATATGTTACTCCCATATTTCATAAAAGACGGTTTCATGGTTTCCAAAACACAAAAATTTTACCATAACTAGAAAATTTGGGGTCTTAATCCCTCAAGAATAGCTTCACAAAAGATCATTATCATAAAGTTTTGGGGCGAAATTCAGATTGGGGCACTTTTAAGACGGAGTTTTAAGACGAAATTTTAGGTGAAATTAGTCAAAATCAACACCAAACATTGATACCAACAACATACCTTAATCTATTTTCCTTTTTAGATACTCAAAAGACAAACAAAAATCCAACTTATAACCCAAACCCTAGAAATTTCGGTCCAATTATACCCACAAATTGGTTTGATTTTGCAACTTCTAGCATTAATAATCAACAAATTAAATCAATTTTACCAAAATACCACAACTATAATCAAAATCCATGAGTATAAATCGAATTTTTTTTTATTTATTTTTTCAGAAAATTAACACTTTTATATGCTACTAAAGGATTAAAAGCAAAGAAAGAGTAGAAATCTTACCTTGAATGATTTGCAAAAGGATTGAATGGAATAACAAGGAGATTTCTACCACCAATTATCCAAGAAT
This sequence comes from Silene latifolia, assembly GCF_048544455.1. Taxonomy (NCBI): domain Eukaryota; kingdom Viridiplantae; phylum Streptophyta; class Magnoliopsida; order Caryophyllales; family Caryophyllaceae; genus Silene; species Silene latifolia. Next base: position 320,507,841 of record NC_133538.1, read on the forward strand.
TAGAGAGAAAAGGGGATTTTAGAGATTTAAGGGTTGAAGTATGAGGAAGAATTAGAAAAGAATGAAACAATAGAGCACATGTATCCCTTCCAAATACGGGTACTGTAGCAACTTACTCGATCGAGTGTCTCGGTTACTCGATCGAGTGGCCTCTACTCGATTGAGTTGGAGTTGCTTAATCGAGTTTTCGCAGGCAGTTCCAACGATTTCGACCCAATAACCCCAACTACTAGATCGAGTAAGGTCTAATCGGTCATGTAGGTACTAATACTCGGTCGAATAAGGTTAGGAACGATGTCAAAAGTTTCGAGTTTGGTTAACGGTTCCTGCAAAACAACAACTTGTTCCGAGTCCAAGGTGTATTTGGAACTCGTCACTGATTATTCCATCCAATTACCATCCATTAGTACTAATGTAACACCCCCATATTCAGAGGAGCCTTAACTAGGCCTTCCTTAGCATATAAGGGCGTTACCATCTCGGTTGCCCGAGGTAAGTAATCATCAAAAGTCGATAAAAGAACATTTATAGTTATATTACAAGCGTTATAACCAACTTAACAAAATAAAGATACAACTCGTGAGCTACACACTATCTCTATCAAAACTCGTGAGGACTCATCCAGCCAGAACTCCAGCTATCAACGCTATCAACACCTGCTAAGACTGACTTCTCACCATAAGGGATCACGGCAGACACATAAAACAACAAGACAACCACACAAGGTCAGTACTGAGATAAGACATGACAAAACCAACATCATCTATCAACACAACACAGCACAATCGGTCACACACACAATCACACCCATTCCAATCAATCTCCGTCAACGACTGTCCACTGGACCAGCCCTGCCAGTGGGGGACCGCAGCCGTACCCACCAAATCCCCGCTCATCAAACCGAGCGATAACCCTGTCCCATTAATGTGCACATCCCCTCCCGTGACGGGTTCCACGGGGGGCGAACTAGGGTGCGAAGCCACTCCCGCAAGTGACTCCACCACAATCACACACACAACATCACAGCTATCACAACACTACAACCGTCACAACACAACGACACCAACACTGCCTCCACAACACCCATCCTCCGATGATCAGCAGATAACAACAATTATGAACATATGCAATCTCAATCAATTAAAAGTACTGAGTAGGAGAAACCCTACCATTAAGCAACTGCAACCATTCCATGTTCACACATAAAAAACCCAGCAATCAAGCAACACCTATACACACAATACAACCATCTATCACCACCAAGCAAACCCTAACTGAAAACACAAGGCACAGATGATGATGACGACATACCTACAAGAGGAAAACTGGCAAAGGACCGCTACCCAACTCAAGCTATGCACTCCTAAGGCACAAGGACCTTCAAAGGCTTCCATGGAGGTTATATGGTGAAGGGAAAGGAAGGAGGCGACCTAAGGATCTGAAGAAATGAGGCGGAAATGATTTGCGGATTTAACAAAACACGATTATAAACCCTCGCTGAAAACCCGTTACTCGGTCGAGTGGCCCACCTACTCGATCGAGTGGCCCCTACTCGATCAAGTATCTAAGCTACTCGATCGAGTAGCCTCTACTCTATCGAGTACCACCCCTAACTCAAAGCACAGGATGACTTTGGTACGCACTTCTAAGGACTATTACCGCTCCCAACTTTAGTCAACGCTGGTCAATGGGTCCCTAAAAGGGCGGGTATTACAGTCTTCCCCCCTTAAAAAGAACTTCTTCCCCGAAGTTCAACTCACCTATCTCAAAGCACAACACACAGGAACACAACGACATCACTACTCTTTCGACACAGGTCACTACTCCAAGAAAATACCATCCCCCATGTCATCATCATCAACTGTCTAACGCTCGATATAGATCGACCTCGACAAACTACTACTTGAAATACCAACCTCACAGCACGAACCGGCACAACTAACGATTACCCAACACATTACGAGATTACACTTTCATTAACAACAACCATCAACACGAAATAAATAATATTACCACCACTATGTTATCCAACGATACAATTCTATTCCAACACATGACATCATAACTTGTCCCTTTATGACCGTCTTTTAAAGCACACTATCAATTTTACTTCAACACACAAATTGCCCAACGAACAAATGCAAAAAATTATAACTTCATACAAGAAATGTAACCAAAGTATTAGAAAACCTTATAAACAAACAACAAAATAATTGCAATATCGGTCTTTTTATTTTGCGACATTACTCTTCCCCTCTAAAAGGAACTTCGTCCCCGAAGTTCACCACCAAATCACTAAACATGTTATGTACTACCTACGTCTTGACACATATATCTAACCCATAGCATTCATTATGGACATTACTCATTAATCAGACAACCCTTAAACCATAAAACACACGCAAGCATATTCGAATAACTAGCCGTCGTCAAGAATGCATGTATATATCAATTGTACACTTAGATAGGAAATACACCATTCCGGTGAATTATAAATAGCAGACATTATGGATGTAAAATGAATGCAATAAGAAATAATTACTACTTCACTATTTGTTACAGATACGCATCTAAAATCCAAACACGACCTCCAACATATGAAATTAACGGTTCCAATATGTTACTAATCATCAATAACCATGTTAAACACCAAACATGTAATTATAGAACCATTAAACAATTTTATTTTACGAAAAGTTCCCAGAATAAAGTGCTACTCGATCGAGTATATAAGGTACTCGATCGAGTGCCTGCTACTCGATCGAGTGTCTTGGCTACTCGATCGAGTAGCCCCGAGATTAGAATACCTCATTTCACACACTGCACTACTCGATCAATATGGGGTACTCTGTCGAGTACCTACAGGTCAAAATCTTGAAAATTCCTGTCATAACACCGTATATATACATAAAACGTCACTGAAACACGAGTCGGAATGACAACCGACCCTCAAAATCCTGCAAATAAGGTCAAACTAGCAAATCCGGCCTTATGACCATCCATACAAACCAAAATAAAAAAAAGTTCAAACTAACAACGACTACTATCGTCCAACACCATCAACCATAAACAAGGATAAAGAATAGGATTATCACTACTGCTGCTGCTACTGCTCATCCATCATCTCATCTCCACCACCCTCTCCTCCCGAGGTTCCTGCTCCCGACGACCCAATACCCGCATCAACCCCTGCTCCAGCTCCAGGACTCACATACCATGGGGTCAAGCCACCATAAGCAAAGGACTGAGGTGTCCCTCAGGCTGACTGATCTACCCTATAAGAGTGGAAAACCTCACTATAGTCCCCAACTCCGCTCCACCACACTGGATGTGGTCCCTCGGTCCCAATCCCCCGAGTGTACGCCATCTCATGCATGTTCCAGAGTGTCAAAGTAGATGACACTCTCTCTGCCAAGTAGCTCAATCGCGTCTCCGGGGTGTCGAGGTAGGGGTAACAAGGAAAAGGGTGCTGTTGCGGTGATGCTGCCGGCCGTGGTCTAGTCTCAGCTGTCCTCTCCCTCACCCGACGAGGTCCTCTCCCCAACCTGGGTCTCTCCTCCACCACTGCCACATTCTCCCCCTTCTTCGGCTCGGGCATCACCTGAAGGATCGTGTCATCGATGAGGTATGTCTGCAACTGCCGGGGCACATCATCATCCTCCTCCTCCTCATCGGAGTCAACAGCTACCACCACCGGGTCTAACGGCTCTGTCGGTGGGAGGTGCTCAGGAGCCGGGATCCTCATCCAGCTCATACCCCACACCCTCCAAGCTAGGCCACCATCAGCTAAAGTTCTCAACCATTTCAGATCGAGGTAGTAGTCTCTGTCCATCGTAGGCACCGGTGTAGATAGAGGCACGTACTCCGAAGAAGCCTCAAAGGAGGCTAGCTTTTCAGCTAGCCGAGTGGCGATAGCACCACAACTCAGGTACCGGGTGGTAGAAGTAGCCATCAAGGCAAGGCTAGCGCACACCATGGCGGGAGCATTAAAGACCACCTTCTCGGTCCGCTCCGGGTTCAGATAAGACATCAAAAGCAACGATTCATGATTGTTCGAAACTTACTCATATCCGACCTCTCATAAAGAAGGTTTGACAAGGAACGAAGGAAGATCCTCAAGGTAACATGTTGAACATCATTAATCAACATGTTGCTGGAGGTGGGAGCTGGCTTTCCGGAAAGACAAGGCATGAGGCGGCAAACACCACACTCGGAAGGAATTTCACTGATGGAATCCTTGGGAGGCTTGGCCAACCCAAGGTGAGAAGCAAAAAGGTTCATGGTCAACATGACGCTCGTGTTCATCAAACGGAACTCAACCGTTTGTGCAGCTGGCTCGTAATTAAACGAGCTCATAAACTCTAAGGTTAGAAAAGGGTAAGAATGCTTCCTCAACCGATACAACCCCATAAACTCCAAGGTTTCAAAGATGTGACGGACATCCGTCTCAATTCCCAAGTCCTCAAGAAGTGTGGTATCCACACAACGGGTAGGCCTCATTTTGCGTTTCTGCAATGCCACAAATCTCTCCCTTTGTTTAAAGTCCACAAACACCACCGAAGGGTACTCCGGTACAGCGGGTACTACGGGTCCACTACCTTCCCCAACCTCGGGCTGTGAAGCCCTCCCCCTCTTACTCTGACGGGTCCCTATGTTTAGTCTCGGCATCTGTTTCAGCATACGATTTAAACAAACTTGCATAGGCACGTAGAGCACATAATTCACACAATTGAACCTTGAGTAATCAGCTAGGTACACACTTTCTCCAACAAATCCCAATTTGATTCATAAATTCAGTTTACAGTAACTCAGACGATCTCTATAGCTGTAAAAAGTTTAACATGATAAACATAATCTACTCGGTCAATTCGGATATCATGGCATGGCTCAAATGTTACTCTATATATAGACCTGATATTCATATATGTTCATAGAAAGGCAACTTAAAACACGTCATTATTAACCTTCAACATTAGAAGCAAACAACTCAATTAGACTAGTCAGACGGTCTCTACAGCTGTAACGATTTTGACACATTCTTCAACAATTAACATCACCATTACCATATTAAAAGTTTGCATTCATATCCAACACAAAATCTCAATTATAGAAAACGAATTTCAACTTGGGGCACTTTTAAGACAGAGTTTTAAGGCAAGTTTTAAGGTGAAAATTACCAAAATCGAACTTTCAACATGGTATATACAACATATAGTACTCAATTTCACCATCCAATAGGTAGAAAACAACCAAAATCAATTTTGATTTTTGCAAACCCTAGAAAATTCGTCCCCAATTTGGTAATTTCTATTCTATTTTTGGAGCAATTAATCATCAACAATCATCAAAGGGAAGCATATGAATCACATTACAACAATTAAAAGCAATGATTCGTCCGTATGAATCAAAATTTCAGTTAATTCTACCATTCTAATAAGTTCAAAGTGATAAAACATGTAAATAGGGAAGAAATTCATACCTTGATTAGATAGGAAAGTAGGAGGACGAAATTAAACAAAGCAAACAACCCAAACTAATCACCACCAACACAAGAATAGGAGAGTTTTGAGAGATTTAGGGCTTAGGGTTCGAATAGAAGAAGAAAGAATAAGAAGAATGAGAAGAAATAAGGGTTTTAAGAAACCCGCAAGAACCTCTCGATCAGTAGCCTACTCGATCGAGTGCCTAGGGTACTCGATCGAGTGCCCTCTACTCGATCGAGTAGGTGCTATTTCGTCGAGTATCTGCAGAAAATTTCCACATCCCGACGTCATAGCTTCCTAACTAGATCGAGCGAGGTCTACTCGGTCTAGTAAGCACTCGCACTCGGTCAAGTAAGGTTGAGTACTCGGTCATAAATACGAAGTAAATTGAAGATTCCTGCAAAAAAAAAATCGCGTGTCGATTCCAAACTATGTTCGGAATTCGTCACTAGTTATCATACTCACTCATGTATTACCATTACTACTCAAGCATACCATACCGTCTTATCAGATAAGATTTATATCATGTTACGCCACAACAAATTCACACAACACGGTTTACCTGTTACCGAGTCATTCATATACACAATTACGTCATTGTATCATATCTAAACTCGTCTTACCACATGGCTATCAGCTTATTCTCATGTTAATGTAAAGCATATAATTAACGATAATTATTCTTCCATATGTCATTCAAATGTATTACTATCATGTTCCAATTTCAATCATAAGCAAATTATTCTACACAAATTGATCATTACACAGCGGAAACTTTCAACCATTAAACATTGCACAGAAGCATCATTACCTGCTATTTCTCATATTATGACTCAACACTTCTTTAAATATCATCACTATAGCTACCATAGGACTTATAAACTCATATAGGATCACCATTACCAACAACCTTATGCAAACACCAACATGATCACTTTTTATATTACAACATACACTTCCACACTTTTCACGCATTTCTATTAATTAAAACCCTTTTACGTCTCTCATAAACATCGCATAAGCTCACTAATTCTACCAAAACTTCACCACACACAATCCAAATGCAACTATCACGCCCATACCAACTTTAACAAAGACTCAACCACGGATAGTTCCGACACAGTCAACATACACATTACATACATACACACGGACTCTATATTCCCATACCCAGTGACTGGCTTAAGTACAATGAGGCAAAGATTTTGAAATGAGGGCGCCTACTCACCCAAAACCTAGTATCAGCTGGGGCTCTCATCATACATACACCAGGTTCATTTTATTAGACTCACTACGTTCATTATTTTCATTGGTTACAGGTTCCAAAATCGTCGCTCTGATACCACTTTGTAACACCCCCATATTCAGAGGAGCCTTAACTAGGCCTTCCTTAGCATATAAGGGCGTTACTATCTCGGTTGCCCGAGGTAAGTAATCATCAAAAGTCGATAAAAGAACATGTATAGTTATATTACAAGCATTAAAACCAACTTAACAAAATAAAGATACAACTCGTGAGCTACACACTATCTCTATCAAAACACGTGAGGACTCATCCAGCCAGAACTCCAACTATCAACGCTATCAACACCTGCTAAGACTGACTGCTCACCATAAGGGATCACGGCAGACACATAAAACAACAAGACAACCACACAAGGTCAGTACTGAGATAAGACATGACAAAACCAACATCATCTATCAACACAACACAACACAATCGGTCACACACACAATCACACCCACTCCAATCAATCTCCGTCACCGACTGTCCACTGGACCAGCCCTACCAGTGGGGGACGGTAGCCGTACCCACCAAATCCCCGCTCATCAAACCGAGCGATAACCCTGTCCCATTAATGTGCACATCCCCTCCCGTGACGGGTTCCACGGAGGGCGAACTAGGGTGCGAAGCCACTCCCGCAAGTGACTCTACCACAATCACACACACAACATCACAGCTGTCACAACACCACAACCATCACAACACAACCACAACAACACCGCCTCCACAACACCCATCCTCCGATGATCAGCAGATAACAATAATTATGAACATATGCAATCTCAATCAATTAAAAGTACTGAGTGGGAGAAACCCTACCTTTAAGCAACTGCAACCATTCCATGTCCACACATGCAAAACTCAGCAATCAAGCAACACCTATACACACAATACAACCATCTATCACCACCAAGCAAACCCTAACTGAAAACACAAGGCACAGATGATAATGACGACATACCTACAAGAGGAAAACTGGCAAAGGACCGCTACCCAACTCAAGTTATGCACTCCTAAGGCACAAGGACCTTCAAAGGCTTCCATGGAGGTTATATGGTGAAGGGAAGGGAAGGAGGCGACCTAAGGATCTGAAGAAATGAGGCGGAAATAATTTGTGGATTTAACAAAACACGATTATAAACCCTCGCTGAAAACCCGTTACTCGATCGAGTGGCCCACCTACTCGATCGAGTGGCTCCTACTCGATCGAGTATCTAAGCTACTCGATTGAGTAGCCTCTACTCTATCGAGTACCACCCCTAACTCAAAGCACAAGATGACTTTGGTACGTACTCCTAAGGACTATTACCGCTCCCAAGGTCAGTCAATGCTGGTCAACGGGTCCCTAAAAGAGCGGGTATTACAATTAACTCAAATAAAACACAACTATCTTATCCGAATATTGCACATATTACTCCATCCTATATCAACATGTTACAAAGTCAATCGTCCAACATGTGATTACAATACAATAAGCATTTCATTCGGCAATTTAGCTACCACTTACTACTCATACTTGCTCTAGCTTTTAACACATCACAACAATCCGAGAACCACAAGATAACTCACATAATTATGTCTATTCACAAGGGTGTGCAACAACATTCATCCATTAAATTCCACAGCGTTACTTGTGATGTGATTCATATTTGTGCACATTTAGTCCCCGAACTAGCCTCGTTCCTATGCTTTCTAGTGCTTATTAGGGTCGTTTCTTATCTTTAGTTCCCTACTTTGCATATTCTTTGAGGTTTTGTATCCTTGGTAGGAGAGGATTGCTAACCTTGCATTTATGGAGCAAAGTGGAGCTAAATGGAGTGCATCTAATGACCTAGCATCAAAGAGGAGACCATTACTAAAGGCCTAAGTGAATAAATGAAGTAGAATGGGCAATGATGAAGACCCCCATGACCTCCGAACGATCCCCACGGATCCTTAGGCAGTCAAAGAAGAAGAAGAAGAGATTATCAAAGAGTCGGTCATCTTGAGCCCAGGTCGGGCGTCTCGAGCCTCAATCCGGGCGTCTCACCTTCAGGTCGAGCGGATCCCTCGGCAGCACGAGTTTGCTTCAATGTCAATCCGGACGGCTCCTTATGGGACTTGGAAAGCACTAATATTCTTCTTAGGGACTTAATCGTCATTTAAGCTCTTAGTTACCCTAATACTTGTACTTAGTATAAATACCCCATTGTGTTAGGGGATTAATCACCAAGTTAGAATTTAGCATTAATCAAGTTTATACATTATTAATCTAGTTTTAATCAAGTTGTATTTACTCAATTCAATATTAATCAAATCTTAATTCCTCTTTAATCATTCAAGTGTTCTTAGATTTAGTTGGGTAATTTGAAGACTATTTGGGGTTTATTGAAGACTTGACAACTCTTCATCATTCATCAAGTGTTCTTCTATTATTCTTTGCTTATTATTTGGATCATCCTTAAATTGGTATAATCTCTTTTACCCTTGCTTAATTAATTATTGCTTTACTCATTTACCATGTTTAACTTTGCTAATATGATTGACACCTTCATTAGCATGTTTACCATAGTCGTGAGTGAGTAGTCTTCTAGCTAGGGTTAATGGGGGATTAGAGGAACTAAAACATGAAGGTAGATCCATACTAAATATAATATGCTTTCATAGGATTGCTTGCTTGTTGTAGTTTCAACTTATGCACATGTTATGCTTGATAAATTGCTTGATTGAAAACCTTGCATGCATATATCTCTTATCCATTTAACAAGACTTCTAAGATATAAATAACTCGAGTGTTGTTATACCATGCATAAAGTTTAATAGGAAGAAACTAAGTCGACTTGTAGGTGTTGTACAGTCTTGACCGACTCGGCTCAGGAACCCAAATCTTCCTAGGAATTGTAAGACATAAACTAACTCGATTCTACTACAACAATAATTTGCTTGCAACTATGTAAACATGTTTGTATGATCACCACCATGAATCCCCTATGAACCCATGATACCCTAGTGTCTTAACCAATTGTTTACAAACCCCTATTTGTTTACTTGCCTTGTTTTAATTTCATTTCTTCATATTTTATTGTTATTGTAGTTTAGATACCTCAAATCTCAACCCAATATTGTGACACCCTAAGACATAGCTCTCTACAACCTATAACTTAATTTAATACCCGTCCTTTGGGATCCGACCTTTACTTACCAATCTACTAAGAGTAGTTTGTTTAGATTATAAATATTATTTTGATTGGTTAGCTTAGACGACAAAGTTACAACCGAATCAAAAATGGCGCCGTTGCCGGGGACGGTGTTCAATTGAATTGTTATCATTTGTTGTTTTTAGTTGTGTCTTTCCTAGCCTTGGGGAAGTTAAAACTCCTCAGGGTAGTTTTAATTGTTTTCTAGTTGTTTGCTTTTTGCATGTCTAGGAGATCACAAGGTAGACCTTTACCTATTAATCCCAAAATTGAAAGGACCTTGACCAACATTAGGAGAACCGTTAGAAGGGCTTCAACAAGTGTGGGTATTGGAGAACTTGTGGATATCTGTGTTGTTCAATCGGATAGTGTTGAGTTTACCAACCCTTTTGCAAGATAAGGAGAGGAGAACCCAATTCAAACTCAACCACAAAATCAACCCACAATGCCTAAATTTTTATCTTATTCCGTACCAACCGAGGAGAACCTACCAAATGGTACTCCAACACCACTTCACTTAATCGGTAATTTCATTGTCAAATCCGCATTCATACAATTAGTTGAGAGAAGTCAATTTGGAGGGATGCCTAGTGAAGATCCTCATCTACACGTGGAGACTTTTTGTGACTATCGTGATGCAATCTCTCAAACCGGGGTGACTCAATACCAAATTTGATGGGTGTTGTTTCCTTTTTCCTTGATCAGAGCCGCAAAGCAATCGTTAAAGAGCCTAGACAAGGCTACTCTTGGAATTGATTCATGGAAGAAGTTAGCACTTGCTTTTTATAACAAGTTCTATCCTCTAGAGAAGAGTAACATGTTGAGAGCCCAAATCACCGGGTTTAAGCAAAGGGATGAGGAATCATTATATGAAGCTTGGGAGAGATTCAAGGGGTTCCTTGTTCAACAGTTTTGGAATGGCTTATATGAAGACTCACGAAATGTGCTTAATATGGGCTCCAATGGGAGGTTCACCGAGGTTGATGACAACCAAACATTGGCGAAAATCTAAGAAATGGCGGTCTATAATTCCCAATATAGTAGGCCGAGAAAATCCACTAGAGGAGGAAAGTATGAGGTGGACTCTATCACATAATTGGGTGCTCAACTAAGTGCTAATATCCACACCATAAACTTGAAGTTTGAGAAGGCCATGGCGAAGCATGATGAAGCTTCCCAATCGCCCAAACAACATGTCAATGCTATGATGGTGACATTATCAATACCAAATGGAGTGTGTGAGAGTTGTGGAACCTTGGGACATGATCAACATGAATGTAGGGGAACAAATGAACAAGTAAATGCTTTCCAAGCCTATAAGAATGGCACCCTTTATTCCAACTATTACAATGAGAATACCAAATTCCATCCAAACCTCTTATACAAGAGCCAAAATGTCCAAAACCCTCAACCCACATACACACCACCTCCAATGAGAAATCCTACTCAAAGACCATACTAAAATCAACCCAATGACCAATCTTTTGATGTCCAAAAAGCGGTCCTCCAAATGCAAAAGAGCTTACAAGATTTCTTTGCTCAAATGCAAAGGGAAAGCCAAGCAAAAGACACTACCATCAACAATATCCTTGCTCACACAAAAATGTTGGAGACTCAATTGTCTCAATTAGCATCTTCTAGTTCCCAAAGACAAAAGGGACAATTACCTCCTCAAGGTAATCCTCCCACAAGACATGAGACCGTCAATGCCATCCACTTGTGGAGTGGTACAAGATATGATGGACCAAAGATGTCGATTGAAGAGAATATTGTTGAGGAGAATGACAACCAAAGTGATGTGATTGAACCACTAAGGAGAAATCCTAAGGTGGTAGAGATAACTACTAATGACTCATCAAAGAAGAGAAATGAAGAGAAGGCCAAAGAAATTGAGAAATAGCCTATTGTGATTAGACTTCCATTCCCAATTCGTCAAGCCAAGCCCAAGTTTGATGAACAACTTGGAAAGTTCATGGAGATTGTGAAGAACTTAGAGGTTTCTATACCATTCACGAAGCTAATCCACCATGTTCCGGCCTATGCAAAGTACATGAAAGATATCCTTACTAAGAAGAAGTCCATCCGAAGATTAGAAACCATTGCCTTCACAAAAGTGACTAGTGAAATTCTTCAAGGGAATTCCCCTCTAAAGCTCAAGGATCTGGGAAGCTTCTCCATTCCATGTACCATTGGTGATACCACAATCAACAAAGCACTATGTGATCTAGGCGCTAGTGTGAGTGTCATGCCATATTCGGTATATGAAAGACTAGGAGTGGGAGAGCTCAAGTGCACCAACATGAACTTACAAATGGCGGATCGCTCAACAAAGAAACAACTAGGGGTATGGGAAGATGTACCCGTGAGAGTTGGAAAGTTTTTCATACCGGCGGACTTTGTAATTGTTGATATGGAGGAAGATTCCAACATTCCAATCATTTTAGGAAGGCCATTCCTACACACCGTCAGAGCGGTAATTGATGTGAAACATGGAGAGCTCACACTTGAAGTAGGTGATGAAACAATCACCTTCAACCTTGATAAGACTATGGGAGCTCCAAACTTATTTGAGCCATGCTTTATGGTTGATCACTATACTCGTAAGGGTGACAAGAAGAAGATGGAATCTCCACTCAAAGAACAAGGGAAAGATGGAAATCTCAAAGAGAAGGGCAAAGACACCGTCTAATTGGAAGAAAGATATTGATGATATTGAAATGGCTCTATTCGGAGAGCATGGAATTTTTCACAACAAGAATGAGAGCTTGCAAAGCTCACTCATGACAAGTAAAGATGGAGGCCTCATTGGCCATGATAACAAAGAAGGAGAGTTGCTCTTTCCAACTAATGATCCACCCAACATAGGGGAGAAATCGAATGAAGTGTATGGTCCATGGGACAATGAATTTGAGGGATTGGTTCATCCCTACATTGGGAATGCTATAACTTTAGACCAAGGCTTGATGGATCCTTGTCAATACTTTAACTCGGATTATAACAATGAAGACAACAATGTGCAAGGGTCTATGCAAGACCTTTATCATGAAAATGAACAAGCTTTTGACTACTTTTACAAGGTGTTGAGCAACATCAATAACGCCTTCGCTTTGCCCCCTTGACACCTCTCAAAAGAAAGAGACTTTGGTGGAGTCCTCCCTAAACCACCATTTGTAAATATTCTAACCTCTTAACTTGCATTTCATTTAACTTGTACATTACTCATTTTTGCATTGCATTTTACATGCTTTGTTTGACGAATTTGTGCAACATGAGAGCAAGTGAGGGTAGGATTTTAATGTGCTTCAAATGTGTAGTGTTTGATGATCAAGCGTGGGGAAGCACATGCCTAGGCTAATCAAGACTTTGTAAAGCTACCCAAGAAAAAATGACGAAGAAAAAAAGAAGAATTGATGGGGGACAAAGATCCCCACGAGCAGACCTGAGCTCGTAGGGACTGGGAAAGGAGTACAAAGTGAAATTTTGCTCTGGAAAGAAATCTGCCCGAGCCAACCTCAACCCGAGCGACCCACTGCTAAAATCGCTCGACCTCAGCTCAAGTCGTGGGTCTTGAAGAAGCTCTCAAATGTTGAATTTTGCAGTGGACAAAAATCTGCCCGTCTTAAACACAAGTCGAGCGAGCCAAGCAACAATCAGCCCGACTTGCCTTCAAGACGCCCGTCTCCAAAGCCTTGCAGATTGTTGGTTTTTCACTCGATAAAAATCCGCCCGACTCCACCCCAGTCTGCACGTCTTTGTCTACTACATCACCAAAACACGGGACCAAACCCACTTCTTCATTTCATTTCATTTTATTCAAATAAAAACACAATATTTTTCCCTCACTTCAACCCTCAAACCCTCATCCAAAAACAACAATTTCTCATCCAAATTCACCACAATCAAGTCCAAACTTGCTCAAATCAAAAATAAATCACTCCTTTATAAACATAAGACCATTAAAACAACAATTTCTTCACAAAAATCAATCAGTTTCTCTAGAGTTGGGTGAAAATCCGAAAATCCTCAAATTGATGGGGCATTCAATTGATGCTTGAAGAAGAAAGGAGCATTCAAGCATTTACTTGGTTTGTTGATAATAATTTGGAAGGAGAATAGCAATGTCAAGGATCAAGGGAGGCATCAAGGCAACAAAAACACCAACATTGTCCAAAAGACAACAAGCTCTAGCATCTAAGGCATTGGTCTTGGTTCAATAAAGGGAGCAAGCCCCATCAACCGTCAATGCTATCGAGGAAGCTACTACTTCTATCCCGGAGGTGGAACAATTGAAGAATTATCCGGAGGTAACTTTCATATCCAATAAGCATAGGCTTGCATTCGAATCCCTAGCCAAGAAAAAGATTCTAGCTACTAAATTTGTGTCAAGATGCTTTGAGTAAATTGGGTGTCCTTGAGCAAACAAAGGCATTCTTCGAGTCTATGGGGTTATCAACCCTCTTTGAAATAAATGAATTTACATACCCCTCTTTGACATTGGAATTCCTTAGTTCCTTTAGGGAGTAAAAAATTAAGACTCGAGATTGTGTCGAATTCCGTATCGAAAACAAGACTAGAACAATGCATAAAAGTGATTTTGGTAAAGTGTTTGGGCTTAAGAACCATGACCGATTCAACAAGAAACCTTTGGATTTTGATGCCGAACCACTTTGGCAAGCTATCTCTGGTCGTGAGTTCACTACTTTCAAGGAGTGTCATGCCTTGTACATTCATCATCCGGGTATAAGGTATTGGCACAAGTTCGTGGCTGACACTTTGATTGCTAGAAAAGAAGCCAATTACTTGACTGAATTAGACTTTGTTTACCTTGACTCCTTTTTTAATGTTGGTGAGAAACCCAAAAGTGAGTACAATGTTCTTCAACTATTAATCAACAGATGGTTGCATATTGAGAATGGGAAAGATGGCACGACTTTCATTGTTAATTGAGGCTTGGTGACAAGATTGGCTAAGCACTTTAACCCCAAGTTCAATAAAGACAACACTTACAAAGCGGTTAAAGGAAACCACCTTCTTGATATGAGCAATTTGATTCACAAGTTTCAATGGGTCAAGCATGATAACTTAGACCATACCTATGAGTGGCTCATCAAGGATGCTAATTGCATTGTCTTACCAAGCATAATTTGTCGTATCTCCACCCACCGAACCAACTACCTCATTCCCATTTCCGAGAAAGACGAGACCATCATCAAGCAACAACAAAATCCAAGAGAAGAGCCCTCCTCCTCCATTGTTACACAACCATATCCCTTTGCCTACCACGAGTTCACATCGAGTAATGCTACGGCGGGCAATGACTACTTGACCCAACTAATACAACATATGCATAAAGAAGCTTACAATGATCAGGTGAATGCCTACTACGCCTAATATCCAACCCTTTACCATCTTGCTAGGCAAGGACTCTTTAATCCTTCGAGTTCTTTGCCAAATTGGGTGGATAGGAAAGTGTTCTTTCCTAATTCTTCTCAAGATGAAGAAAGGGATGATTGAGAAACAAGGATAGAGGAGGAAGTTGATGATGAGAGCGGGGAAGGTAGTGGGTCTTGCTAAGATGATGAGGAAGAAGAGAAAATTTCAAGTTCTAGTGAAGAAGATGATGGTGAAACCTCCGGTTCAATGGAGGTAGATGATGATGATGATGTCGCAATGAGCGATAATTGATGGTTCGCAAAGCTTGAAGGAGGGCATCACAATGCGGGTTTGATAACTTATGCTAGTATTGACCTATTCCATTGTGAGTCTCCTACCCCTCTTTTTGCTTTGTTTTGGTCTCATGTTTCTATAACTTGTTTAATATTTAACTTGTGTCTTTTAGAGAAACATTTTGGGCTATTTTGTAGTTTTGAGTTTTTGAGTCCTAGCACCATTCAAAGGACTCACCCCTCGGCAACATTGAGGTGTCTATCTTTTTGCTCCCACTACAAAGAATTCAAAATGACAATCTTCATTCATGCATTACATTTCATGCCTTGTGAATGAACTTCCCTTTCTTTTTGCACGAGCAATAGTGTTTTGTCCGGTTTGGGGAAGTTCACTCATAAGGAATGCGAGTTAATTCAAATTAGCTCTCCGAACAATAGAAAGCATGCATCATGTAGTTTAGTTTAGTTTGCATCACTTGTATATATCACATATAAATATGTCACGTATAGTTTGCATCTAGTATAAAATCATGCATCATTCATTTAATTGCATTTGCACAATTCCCTATTATTTTGTCCATTGGGGACAATGTCCATTCTAAGTGTGGGTATGGGTAATTCTAATACTATCTAACTCAAAAATTCAAAAATGATAAAAATTTTGAAAAAATTGAAAAATCCAAAAACATGTTCTTCCCTTTTTTAGTGTAGAAATGTATATATTGTATATATTTGTTGTTTGTTGTCCACTCCTATCACTTGGGACCGACTATGCCACATTCGAGGCATGAGGAATATGAAGACCGCATGGTATGATCTTTCCAAATCTCCTTTTTCCTTATATATGTTAATGACAATGTGGCTTCTTTTTGTTTGATGCGGTACAAACCAATGTGATCTTAGGATTTGCATTTAGATTATATGGCATACTAGTGATAGTAGCATTTGCATTAGGTTGTATATATGCTAGTTGCATCATGGCACGTAGTTGCATTTTAGAAAAAATTTTGTGAAAATGTCTAGTTAGGAAGCTTGGCAAGTGTATATAGGCCCTTGTAGATAATTTTTCTCCTTGAAACTTTGTTTGCTATAATACCCTCAAGACACCCTAGGATGTGTCATACTAGTATCTTTTGACCCATGGACTAAGGCCTAGTCAAGAGTACCTTGTGGTGTGATGACTCCTTGGCTACCGTTTATTCCAAGGTGACCTTTAATGCCATGTAACCGTTCTTTTATTTCTATCATCATGTTTTGCCAATACAAAGGGGATGGGCACATTAAATCTCAAATTTGAGTTCAAGTACCAAAGTGAAAGTCAAAAAGTTTGCAAAAAAATGCATCAATGAAAAGAGGAGCAAAAATAGACTCCTATGCTTCAATAAAAGTACCCTTGCTATAAATTGGGGTTACTTTGAAAATGTTCAAAAATGCAAAGAATTGTCAAGTATCAAATTGCCAAACATAAAAAATGGCAAAGAAAAGCTCTCAAAAGACAAATGCCACAAGAAATTGGGGGGAAAAACAAATCAAAAGCAAACTACCATTGTGAAATTCAAAGCATATTGATCCCTTTTATCCATTGATGAACCTTTCTTTTTTGCATGGTGGAGAGGGGACGACCCTTCTTCTTGTCTAGGCAAGAGGGGGAATTCCGAAATCCTACTGTGTTTTTAACACCATAGGGAACCTAATCTTGATAAAAGCATTTAGCGATTGAGGATAAAAGTACCCTAGTTTGACACAACTTGGAGGTTATTTGTTGGTATCCTTTTAGACTTAGTAGCTTGGAGAAATGATATTTACAATGGAATGTGTACCTTTAGATTTCTTCCCTTTTAGATGATTTATGCCACTTAGATGAGGAAAGTGGCTATTCTTTTGTAGATGCATCCATTACTTGTTTTGTGTGCTTAAATGCTTGGATGTATCGCAATTTTGGCAAGCCCCACCTTGCTTTGCAAGAAGGCATCTTACCTCATATGTGTCTTGTTGTGAGTTGAAGGGGCGGAGTGAGACCCACTAATTGTCTCACATCGGCTAGTAGTATTAATAAAGGTCATAGTTTTAGTCACCTGTTTACTCGGGACGAGGAAAGGTTTGGTTTGGGGATATTTAATGTGATTCATATTTGTGTACATTTAGTCCCCAAACTAGCCTCGTTCCTATGCTTTCTAGTGCTTGTTAGGGTCGTTTCTTATCTTTAGTTCCCTATTTTTCATATTATATGAGGTTTTATGTCCTTGGTAGGAGAGGATTGCTAACCTTGCATTTATAGAGAAAAGTGGAGCTAAATGGAGTGCATCTAATGACCAAGCATCAAAGAGGAGACCATTACTAAAGGCCTAAGTGAATAAATGAAGTAGAATGGGCAATGATAAAGACCCCCACGACCTCCCAACGATCCCCACGGATCCTTAGGCGGTCAAAGAAGAAGAAGAAGAGTTGATCAAAGATCCGGGCGTCCCGAGCCCAGGTCGGGCATCTCGAGCCTCAATCCGGGCGTCTCACCTTCATGTCGAGCGGATCCCTGGGCAGCACGTGTTTGCTTCAATGTCAATCCGGACGGCTCCTTATGGGACTTGCTAAGCACGAATCTTCTTCTTAGAGACTTAATCATCATTTAAGCTCTTAGTTACCCTAATACTTGTACTTAGTATAAATACCCCATTATGTTAGGGGATTAATCACCAAGTTAGAATTTAGCATTAATCAAGTTTATACATTATTAATCTAGTTTTAATCAAGTTGTATTTACTCAATTCAATATTAATCAAATCTTAATTCCTCTTTAATCATTCAAGTGTTCTTAGATTTAGTTGGGTAATTTGAAGACTATTTGGGGTTTATTGAAGACTTGACAACTCTTCATCATTCATCAAGTGTTCTTCTATTATTCTTTGCTTATTATTTGGATCATCCTTAAAGTTGGTATAATCTCTTTTACCCTTACTTAATTAATTATTGCTTTACTCATTTACCATGTTTAACTTTGCTAATATGATTGACACCTTCATTAGCATGTTTACCATAGTCGTGAGTGAGTAGTCTTCTAGCTAGGGTTAATGGGGATTAGGGGAACTAAAACATGAAGGTAGATCCATACTTAATCTAATATGCTTTCATAAGATTGCTTGCGTGTTGTAGTTTTAACTTATGCACATGTTATGCTTGATAAATTGCTTGATTGAAAAGCTTGCATGCATACATCTCTTATCCATTCAACAAGACTTGTAAGATATAAACTAACTCGAGTCTTGTTAGACCATGCATAAAGTTTAATAGGAAGAAACTAAGTCGACTTGTAGGTGTTGTACAGTCTTGACCAACTCGGCTCGGGCCCCAAATCTTCCTAGGAATTGTAAGACATAAACTAACTCGATTCCACTACAACAATAATTTGTTTGCAACTATGTAAACATGTTTGTATTATCACCACCATGAATCCCCTATAAACCCATGATACCCTAGTGCCTTAATCAATTATTTACAAACCCCTATTTGTTTACTTTCCTTGTTTTACTTTCATTTCTTCATATTTCATTGTTATTGTAGTTTAGATACCTTAAATCTCAACCCAATATTGTCACACCCTAAGACATAGCTCTCTACAATCGATAACCTAATTCAATACTCGTACTTTGGTATCCGACCTTTACTTACCACTCTACTAAGAGTAGTTTGTTTAGTTATAAATATTATTTTGATTGGTTAGCTTAACGACAAAGTTACAACCAAATCAACTTGACAATTAATACTAACTAAAGTACATATGAAGATTCACAACCAATTATCACCATCACATTATCAGATGCTCATATGCAACTCTCAATACATCCACCACTCCTATCATATACTCACACACACACACTTCCATCGATTCACAACACTTACACGATCTATCACAAATACTTGCACGCACCAGACATTACCACAGACTCAATAACAACTATATCCATTATATATACCACACACAACTATACACATACAATTCCCGACTCAATATTCCAATTCGATGTGGCTGGCTTAAGCATATTGGGGCCAGGATTTTGGAATGAGGGCGCCTTCTCACCCAAAATCAAGCAGCTGTCGGGGCTCCCAACATACATACACCAGGTTCATTTTATTAGACTCATTACGTTCATTAGGCTCATTAGTTACAGGTTCCAAAATCGTCGCTCTGATACCACTTTGTAACACCCCCATCTACCAAGGACCTTAACAAGACCTTCCCCAACAGATAAGGGCGCTACCATCTCGGTTGCCCGTGGAATAGTAATAATCAAATTTCGATAAAAGAACAATTATGTTTATTTACAAGTTATTAACCAAAACAAAGAGATACAACTCGTGACATCTAACATCTATGTGAAACTGTCTCTGCCATGACTCGTGGTAGACTCGTCCCTCAAAGCACCCAGCTAAGATCCAGATATTAACCTGCTAAGACCGACTGCTCACCATGGTGGATCACGGCAGACACAACACAAGAAGAAAACACAAGAACACCACAGAAGGTCAGTAACTGAAGGAACACACAAAACCAGACACATCAAACATACACACATCACCTTCTCCAATCACCCACACACCTCTGACTTCCCGAAGGTCCAGTCCTGCCAGATTACCAATCACAACCTATAATCCACGCCGCCATAAGGGTACCGCAGCCGTACCCACCAAATCCCCGCTCATCAATCCCGAGCGAAAACCCATGTTCCTAAATGTGCACATCCTCTCCTGTGGCGGGTTCCACAGAGGGCAAATCAAGGGCGTGAAGCAACTCCCGCAAGTGACTCCACTCAGCCGAGGACGCGCCTCATGAAATATAGACAAACAAACAAAAACTAATTACAACCAATCCACACTATCAAT
Organism: Silene latifolia; assembly: GCF_048544455.1. Taxonomy (NCBI): domain Eukaryota; kingdom Viridiplantae; phylum Streptophyta; class Magnoliopsida; order Caryophyllales; family Caryophyllaceae; genus Silene; species Silene latifolia. The sequence goes on from NC_133538.1 coordinate 320,528,326, forward strand.
TATAACACCAAATACAATCAAGCACTACAACCGACATATTAGACAACCAACAGTACTGAGTAGGAGCACCTACCTCTAGCAAACCGCAGCGATTCCGCACACGACCACAAGACGACATGCAACCACCATAACCACCTATAACAAACAGTATGACCATCTATTACTACTGCCACAATCACAAACGAAAGCAAGGAAGACGATGATGATGATGATGACAACATACATAACATAGAATTCTGGCTACAAGACCGCTACCCGACCTATGCTTCCCATCTCCATGGTGTCTCCACTCTCAAAAGCTCCAAAAGGGTGAATATAGATGAAGGGATAGAGAGGTGACGACATCTAGGTTTAGGGGAAAAGAAATGAAATGATTTGGGTTTCACGATATCACGATTTATATTTCCCCGCTGAACTCCCGTAACTCGATCGAGTTTGTAACTTACTCGATCGACTGGCCTCTACTCGATCGAGTGACTGAGCTACTCGATCGAGTAGCCTCTGCTAGATCGAGCCTCCTGAACTCAAAAGGGTTACTACGTCACAAGGTTAACTCGTATGGTTTCCGAAGCTCTAGACAAGTGTCTAAGGTCAGTCAACGATGGTCAACGGGTCCCTAAAAGGACGGGTATTACAATATATATATACATATATATACACATATATATATATATATATATATATATATATAAATTATATATATACATATATATATATACATATATATATATATATATATATATATATATATATATATATATATATATATATATATATATATATACATACATACTAGTTGGAATACCCATGTGTTGCACGGGGCTCTCATTAGGTTCGTCTTTAACAATATGCATGTTGAATGTCCTAAAAATTTATTGAAAAATGTATTGTAATACATGTCATGGTTTGGTAGTAAAGTCAATTAAGTTGAGAAAAAAAAGTCCAACTATTTTGAAATTGGAACACACATGGGGGTGATTTAGTTGAGTATTAATGGATCACCAGTGCCTTTAATATAAAAGGTACTCCCTTTTGTATTATATCAGTTGTATAACATTCAAAAACAAAGTTGTATAATGTAGTTGTCTATTTTTATTGTTGTACGTACCACCTATTTTTAGTTAATATAAAACATGATAACTGAGGGTGATCTTTATGAGATTCACAAATTAGATTAACCTACAACATCTACCAATACATTCCAGTCCGTAAGAATACGTTGGTGTAAAAGCTTAATGGTGGTAGGCAAAACAACACGTATCTCAATTCTATATGTAGCATGTTTGGAGAATTTGTTAGATCTCTAAACAATATAATTTGTTTAAGATTATCTACAATTTAGACTGGTTGTTCCCGGTGAACTTCATACGAAATATATAATAGGACCCCTAATTTGGTAAACATGTGAAAACTTCTTAAACTAATACGGAATAATATTTTGGCATATATGTAAAACTAATAAGAAACTTCTTTTAACATAGGTAATACAAAGATATATGATAGAATATATATAACGATCTGACTCATTTAAACTTTCTTTAAGGTTTATAAATAGTTGTATGTTAATTTTTGAAATATAGCTAAATAAATATTTTTATTAAACGACGGATTAGATCTTTTTGGTTATTTAAATAAATTTTTATTAAATCTAAGGGTACCAATGATGTTTTCAAAATATGAGAGGTACCGCATAGAAATAAAAAAAATACGCGGGTATCACATAGAAAATCCCTTAATTTTATTAATAAATTATAAGTTATTTATTGTTACATGAAGTATTATCTACTAACAAATACAAGCCTCATATTACATTAATAATTAGCCATACACAAACCGCAATGTAAAGTTAAGCGGCGGAATTTAGAAAAGTAGAAATGAATGTAACCCTATAATTTTGTATATTTGCCTATTTGGCATTCCATATATTTTTAGCATCGACTATGAATTTGAGATGAATTTGAAACGTAAATCTTAGATTGATGATAAATTTCGGTGATATAATAGCGGGTTTATATTTTACATTATTTCTCTATATATTTATCGTACACTAAATACATTCGGCTTGTTCAAATTTATTCTATACTAAGTATAATATAAATTTATTTTAATGTATTTTTATATAGTCAAACATCTTTATATCAAATTCTCATAGTTAGATTGTTCTTGGATTATTGGTCTCGCAGAAAATCGTAATTGTTGACTTTGTAAAAGCCAAATGCTAAGATCAGATCTAAAAAATTATCCAAACAATTTACACATCTAATTGATACATATTGTTTTGCATACCACAATTCAGTTTTTACACCGTCATATGCTTACAGGCTGGAATATATTGGTAGATGTTGTAGGTTAATCTAACTTGCAAGATCAGCCTCAGTTATCACGTGTTTATTTCGGGGAATTAAACCACATTTTGGGCAATAGCGTTTTATATTAACTAAAAGGTGGTGCGTACAATAATAAAAATAGGTAACTACATACAACCGTATCTTTGGATGCCATATAACTAATATAATTAATACCAGAGAAGTAAGTACCTTTTATGTTAAAGGGACTGATGATCCATTAATAATCAACTAAATCAACTCGAAAGTTTTATGTGTTCCAATTTTCAACATAGTTAAACTTTTTTTATTTATTTTTTATTTTTTATTTTTTTATTGGTAATCTATTCATACACATTTGATACGTTATAGAAAGTCAGAGTTAAAACTATTTCATGCCATCGTTGAAGTTGTTTATTTCTATTATTGTCATTGTAGAAAATTTCGACCTCCTGTCATTGTAAAACCCAAATGCTAAGTAAATGTCATTGTTTACTTCTTTTTCCTATTATGACATGTTACTTTTTTCAGAAGTATTTTTTTTAAAATAAATCAGCTTTTTCATAAAGTTTTGTAAGATAATTATGGGTTTGGTTATAATTAACAACTCGAATCTTTTGTTTTTAAATCTTCTAAATATTCAAAAAAGTTGTAAAATAAAATTATCTTTGTTACTATACGAGTTTCACTAAGTAGTTAAAATCGAACAACTTATATTTTTGACAATATTATTTTATATTTGTAAAAAAATAGAATCTCTTTTCTTTTTTCTCTGACAAAGAGTAATTGTATGTTTATAAAATATACAATTTAATACTTTTATACGTTTATTATATGACTTTTTTTGCATTATAACTAAGATACATATTCATTATAAAGTTATTTTTCTATTAGTGTTTTAGTAAAGAATATAATCGATAAATTTTTCGATCCATTTCTATTAGTATTATTTTTCTCATAAATTAATAAATCTACTTCTATTAGGATTATTTTCTCATAAATTATTAGATCTACTTCGGTTAGGATAATTTTCTCTTAATTTATTAAGAGGAAAAAGCCAGATCTACACTTATTAGGATAATGATAATAATTTTATATAAAAATTATTTTATATATACGCGGATTGGGCAAGTGATAAAGACGATTATATCTCCACTTCGGGTTATATTATTTATCTTGGTCGTAACCCATCTCTTGGAGCACCAGGAAACAATGAGCATTATCTCGCTCCTCCATTGATGCTAAGTTTAGAGCCGCGGCCGAAACCACAGTTGAAATCCTATGCCTCAAATCCCTTATGACCGAACGTTACTCACAACAACTAACCAGTAATTTTCTATGACAACCTTGGTGCAACGCACTGCTTCGCTAATCCTGTATTCCACTCTGGAATGAAGCATCTTGTAATACTACGGATTTTCTTTGGTGACTACTCGGCCGAGTAGTGCTGTTGTTGTGGGTTGTTTTGGTTCTGCCGATGAATACTAGGCCGAGTATAGTGAATACTCGACCGAGTAGAGGATACTCGGCCGAGTATAACTTTACTCGACTGAGTATTCGGTCTGGCGAGTGTTATTTTGACGATTTGAATAGGGAGTGTTTAAGATTATTTTTATATCCCCCGTCAGTTTTTAAAACATCATTTCAACTTCATCATTTCTACGTTAACCCTAATCTCTCCATAATCACTCCCTAATCATCCTATAGCATTGTTGTGTGTGTAATCTTCGGAGTTCTTGCGTATAATTCCTCATTCTACTGTTGGTAAGTTCTATTTCTATGTTATTCGTATTCGTTGGGGTTACTGTGTACATTTGCGGAATTGGGAATATGGGGGTTGTGCAATGTGTAATTGTGTTATATGATTATGGTATAGGAGAAGACTTCGTAGAAGAGCCTTTCTGATTGTTCGAGTTCATTCCACTTTGTTGATTGCTAAGGTAGGGTTTCCCTACTCGATTCTTTTCTTTGTTAAGACATGTTTGTTGTGTGATTATTGTTATCTGTTGATCATCGGAGTGTGGAGATTGTCGTGACGATGTTGGTTTGAGGGTGTTGTGACGGCTGTGATGTCGTGTGATTGTGATTGTGGTGGAGTCACTTGCGGGAGTGGCTTCACACCCTAGTTCGCCCTCCGTGGAACCCGCCACGGGAGGGGATGTGCACATTAAGGGACAGGGATTGTTTGTCGCTCGTTGAGGAGCTGGACTAGGTGGGATCGGCTGCGGTCACCCACTGGCGGCGAGGATTACCTGTTGCGATGGGTAATCTGGCGGGGCTACACACTTCGGTGTGTAGTCGGTTCTGATGTGAGAACGGAAGATTGGGATTGGACGATGATCAGTTGATTACTTCGTTTGTTGTCTTATATTGATTGAGTTATACTGACCCCGTTGTTGTTTGTGGAATATGCGGTGATCCATTCGGGGATGGTGAGCAGGCTTGGCAGGTATTGCTAGTGTGAGCTTGGGGACAGTCATGGGAGTGTTGTCATCACCAGTCATAGCATCACCGTCTGAGTCTTAGTTTGATTTCCTTTATTGTCAGACATTGGAGTTGTATTTTGTTGAATCAGTATTTGGATTTGGATGTTGTAAACTTTATACTTTACAGTACTTTAATAAATGTGCTTAGTTCAGACGCTTTTGATATGTACTAACCTCGGACAACCGAGACGGTAACACACTTTCATGGTAGGGTGGTCCTGGTAAGGCACCTTGGTATGAGGGGGTGTTACACATCTTGCACTCAATTTCCACTTCATTCGCGAACAGTTTTACAAGGGACAATACGAGTTCAACACATATCTGGCGATGACTAACTGGTAAACGTACTCACCAAACCGCTTCTCAAAGCGAAATTCATTCGACTCATCTCCAAGATTAGCCTGCTTGACCGACAGTCCATCTTGAGGGAGCATGTTAAGGATAATCATCCTTAATAATAGGAAACAAACCATAATTGATATGGTCAATTATCTTGTCTATATAATCCCTTCAATCATTCCTTAGTTTTAGCTATTAAGAATTGTGTTCATACTACTAACTAGCTTAAAACCCGTGCACTAAATGCACTGTATATATAATTTTTTTATTTTTAGTAAGATATTTAAATAACAGCGGTATCTCATTAATTGTTCATTTTTCTCGTCATTGTATTTTGTTTTGAGAAAAAAAAAATTAAAAATGAAAATTAATTCCAGAGAATTGAGTAATGTGCTGAAATGTATTTCTAAATAAAATATTTTTTATAACACAAAGCTAATGAATCCAATTTATAAATTCTCTCAATTTTTGTTGTCATGATAGTAATAAAAACGATTTATAGTTTTGGTTAGACGTAGTATGGGTAAAGTTATTCGCAAAAAATAGCATCAATAAAAGATTTAGCAGATTATAATTTTATATTATTTATATTTTAATTAAATATTATATTTAGAATTTAGTGAAAATTATATAATTTGATGAAAAGATTAATTTTAATAAAAAGATAACAATATGATGAAATAAATTATAATTATTAATTTTCTTATTTATTTAATACACTTAAATTGTCAATAGCTTCCTTATTTAAAAAGATGCTTTTTAGAGGAAAAACTTATGAGTTTACTTATTTTTTAGTAGATAGGGGATTGATTCTTGTAACATTTGTGTAAATAGGAATCCTCTTGTAATTATTCATTAAGTCAATAAAACACAATTTTTACATATACTTTTTTTTTGTAATATACGTAAATTTAATCTATTCTAACATTCAATAAAATAAAATAAAAAAGGGTTTACACTTATGCACTAGGTCAACCTTAAACACATTGAAAATGTATTTAGGTATGTGTAATCAAAGCATGTTCATTTTCTTCCTAAATTTCGATATTTAGTAGATAGTTTACAATTTAATCGATTCTAACGTTCAAAATAAGAAACTAGGCTGTAAAAAAATTAGAAATTAGGGTTTACAATAATGTGCTGCGTCTAAAATATCTAAAATGTACATTTAATTATTTGTAAATGTACATTTTAAAACACATTTAGAACGTAAATTTATAATGCATATTTAATTATTTTTAAATGTGTATTAATGAGGCAGAGGGTTTTGGACTTTTGGTGTAAGCAGAGTTAAGCATTCTTTAATGCACAGGCAAAAGCAACTGACTCAGAGAGCTGGAGATCAGTTTTGAACTCAGAATCTTGTCCAAAAGAGTGGTAGCAAGGAGGTTGTTATATCTCTGAGTATGTTTGGCCCAGTTTTGTTGGTATTGGTTAGTTTGGTTTAATCTTTGAGGTCGTCTTTTATCTTGTGTTAATTGTTTGTAATATGTTGTTAAATGGTTACCTTTATTTATCCCGTGGTTGCCTTATTTGGTTTATGTCAGACACCCAAATCTTTTAACTAGGTGGTTTGTGAGGATCTTTATGATGGAAATGGATCCTCTCCATTTCTTTTCTCTCCATTTCCTCTCACAATCTCTTTAAATACTAATTTTCTCTTTCATCCTCATTTTCCTTTATTTTTATGCGTAAATTTAGAACCGTTAGATGTTGTCAAAATGCAATCCGGACCATTAATAGGAACTTGCCTCTCCATTTTGTTTTTAGGAAATAGAGAGAAAATGGACTCCTTTATGATATTTTCGATCATAATTTGAAGAGGGGTCTTGAGGTGTGCGATGCGGACTATAACTTCCGTTGTATTTTGTTTTACAGTTGATTTTGTCAGACTTGTAAACTAGTCATTTATTATAAGTTCAAATAAAGTTATTTAATTATATGTTTGTTTTGGTAACGCACATTTCGCCGTGATTCTGAGTAGGTCAAGTTAAGGGTACTAGATTAATGAGTGTTATACTGTAGACCTTAGATGTAATAACCAATAAGCAAGACTGCAAGAGACTGTCAATCCTGTCTATCGTGCAAGTACAAAGCACATACTCCCTCCGTCCCGGTCATTTGTTACATTTGGTTTTACCACAGTTCAAGGAGAGATTATGACCAATTATTTAATGATAATGAAATACTCCGTATTTATGAGTCTCGGGGTACTCTATCGAGTAGGCCTTACTCTGTTGAGTAAGGGTAAGTTGCGTTTTAAAATAGTTTTTGACCTGTTGGGTACTCGATCGAGTAACTAAGATACTCGATCGAGTAAGGGGGCACTCGATCGAGTACCTTAGCTACTCGAAGGAGTAGCCGGTTTACGGGGAGTTATTTCTCGGGTTTTGTTAATTATGCGATTAAGGTATATAATATTTTCCGTCATTGTTCTTAAACACTTTTCAAAACCTAAATTACTGTCAAGAGAGAAAGCAAAGTACGTTCATCACTTTAATCGCATTGTTAGCAAATCCCGGAGTTTGGAAGGTCGGATTTCACCTTTCGTTATACCGTTGAGATCCTTGCGTCGAGGGTAAGATCTATGTACCGTTTTTATAGTATTTCCTTTAAGTTGGTTAAACCCTAATGTGGGGATTTGGGGGTTTTGTGTAGATTGTGATTTGGTAGTGTTTATATGTTTGTATGATAGGAGGAGGTTTTGTAGAAGAGGCGTTTTGATACAGCTGTTGAGACCGTCTGATAGTTATACTTTCCAGATAGGATTTCCTACTCAGTAGTAGTACCATAATGGGATGATTGTTGATGTGTTGAGATTGATTGTTTAATATCGTAATTGTATTGTGACGTCTGTGATTGTGATTGTGATTGTTTGTCTCTGGTTCTCGAGATGCGTTCTCGGATGAGTGGAGTCACTTGCGGGAGTGGCTTCACGCCCTAGTTTTGCCTCCTGTGGAACCCGCCACAGGAGGGATGTGCACATTAATGGATATGGTTATCGCTCAGTATGATGAGCGGGGCTTAGGTGGGAACGGCTGCGGTCCCCCACTGGCAGGGCTGGTCCAGTGGACAGTCGGTGATTGGGATTGATGGGACTGGTGTGATTGTGTGTGTGTGACGGTGTAAGCTGTCTGTTTATCGTATTGTTGATATATATAAGTTGTGTGGTTAGTACTGACCCCGTGTTGTTGTTTGTAAAACCTGCGGTGATCCATTCGGGGATGGTGAGCGAGAATGAGCGATTTGAGTTGAGTCTCGGGATAGCTGGGATGTGCCACCGTCCGACGATAGAAGTTTTCCATTGTAGCTTTACTAGTTTTATAACATTTCGATTAATTCAAAGAGACATTTGGTTTGAGAACCTGTATCGTATTTTGGTATTTGGTTTCAGTTGTAACCTTTCACTAAACTTATATTAATTAAAGTTGTTTCGTTATTGTCTTATGAATATCATGCCTCGGGTAACCGAGATGGTGGCATCCTTATACCTGAGTGGTCCTGGTAAGGCACTTGGAGTATGGGGGTGTTACAAATGGTATCAGAGCGACGATCCTAAAACCTGTAACCAATGAATTTAATGAATATAGGGAGTCAATTAAAATGAACCCGGGGTAAAGGTTCTAGGAGCTAATGCAAAGGCTTGGGAGACGTCCTAAAGTCGCGAACTCGCCCTACAATTTTGAACCGGTCACCATGGAATATGAGTCGGGATCGCTATGTGTTTATCTTGTGAATTGTGTACCTACATGGTGATGTGTGGCATGAATCAGTGGATGTATGTATGTGGAGAATGGAGAATGTGTAGAAAAGATGGTGATGATGTGATTTCGTAAGCTATTGATTGAAAGCATGATAGTTGGTTTACAATGTTGTTTTGAATCGTAGGAAAAGTATATGAGAATGATGAATGATGTGGTAGAAAAAGGAAGTAGTTCATATGTGATGATATGTGATGAGTAATGATATTGCAGGATGGATGATTCATAATGTGAGATAATAATATGTGAATAGAATGTTGTGTTGTATACGTATATTTTGTTTGCATAGAGTTGTATGATAAGTTTACGTACTTGTCCACAATTGTTCATGTGTATATGTAGTAAGAAGTGTGTAGCTGTAATGGATGAATTGGTTGGAAGAGATTAAGTAAGTAATTGCATAAGAATAGGAAATTCATGTGTGGAGCATGTTTATGTGGGTGATGGATTGTATAATGTTTCAATGCTAGTAACATGTGAATAGGGGATTTTATGTCGTATATTATGTTATTGTGTACGTAAAGTTATAAAATAAAAGCATGTGGGTAAATCGTGATTGATAAGTTAAATAATCTATGTGCATGATGAATGTTGTTGCTTGGCTTTTGAAAATAGTAACATATGATTATGAATACTGGTTTTATGAGTTTTGGACTGGTTTTGTTTGCTTGGTTGTTGTTTAAGCTGTTTGGAAGTAAAAATCAAATAGTTATGTCGTCGATTACACAAAAAGTTGTCTTTAAACTGTTATAACATGAGATGCATAAATGATTTTGATGTAATTCCAATTGGAGGTGATAGCTTGTTCTTTTACGATTCTAACGATAGGTCACACACCCAAAACGACCAAGAAATGAGTGAGATATGACTGTTTTACGAAAACTGGACAGTGCTGAGAAATGCTTAGGTACTCGATCGAGTAGCCTTGGTACTCGATCGAGTAGGGGGAACTCGATCGAGTACGTCAGTTACTCGATCGAGTGGCCCTGGTAATTTGTTTTACGTGCTTTTGATCTTCACCTACTCGATCGAGTAAGTCATTTACTCGATCGAGTGGCCTGTACTCGATCTAGTGACCCCTGTTTTGGGTCATATGCTTATCTTTTTACATTCGTTGCATATTATGTTTAATTCAAAGGTATTATTTTGCTTCTTTATGCACCGTTTTACATGTATGTTGATCCTGATGCGTAAGTTACCCAATCTTATGGTGTAGTGAGTAGCACCTGTGGCGAGTAGGAGTTCGGTGGGAGGACATGAGTTCTATGTGTTGTGATAGATAGTGAGAAAAGAAAAGGGAGATTGTTATGGCTTAATTGAGGCATAGAGCATGTTTTGTGAGACGGGATGAGTGATATGATTGTGTGTTGAGTAATGTAAGAGTAAGTGAATGTGGACAAAGAGTGATGTAAGTTTAAGGAACGTGAGAATGAAAAGATTGAAAGAAAGGATGTGGATAGTAGCAACCTGAGATGTATAACGAATTATGGAAGGAGATGGTTAGAAATAGTGTTGAGTAAGAATATATGTAATGAAAGGTCGTTTTAAAGGAATTGAGAAGAGTGGTATATAGTGAACTTAATGGAGACATGTCGCGACGTGGATTTGCAGATAGTGACTGAGTTTGGAAATTTGTGTTATCGAGAGACGAAACTAAAGTGTGATTTCCTTGGGCAATTAACGGTATAAAAAGAATTTTGATTTCTAGAGATGTAAAAAGGGAGATGTAATTGTTTGAACTTTAAACGTTGATTTTTTTTTTTTTATGGAGAAATTAGTGACAAGTGTGAGTAAGTGGAGTGATGAGAGGGGACCCATGGTAATAAAGAGTGAGATGATATCGATATGAAATAATGAGATTTGAGTTTTGGAGCGATGAGAAGGTAATTGGAGCACTAAAGGGTTAGGTAGAAGTAATAAGGAGTTGAGATATTAAAAGGAATTGTTGAGTATAAAGAGAAAAGAAGGATAAAAGTAAGCTGAGAAAAATGTTCACCGGAGTTATGTGATATAAAAGTAAGGAATCATCGGGATGTATGATACTATCAAGAGTAATTGAGTTAATGGTTATACAGGAGCTTCGGAACAACAAGATTAGTCTTGAGTTTTGAGAAATTAAGGAAAGTAAGAAGTTGGTAGAATATCTGCAGGATATGAGATTTTGGTGGAGAGTTAGATGATGATACAATTAAGGATAGTATTGGGAATAATGTTGAGGTAATTTTGTTGATGGATTTGATGCTCATTATTGGGGATGATAACCAAAGATAGGGAAGAAACGGTGACGTTTAGAGATGAGTGTAAGAAGTTTGATGTACGAACGGTAGTGGTGTGGAGATGTTATCGCTAGTGGTTAAGGTTAGCGATAAATAGGAAAGATGGCAATTCTACAGAGGCTGATTTTGTAGAGATTGAATTGATAAGTATGGTTATGAAAGAGTATAAGATGTGGTTATATGAGGCGATTGTTAGTAGTTGAGTATTAGTGGAGTGGCTACATTTGGCAGACGGTGATGGATATGCGAATGGGAGAATATGTTATGAGGTTTATACGAGTTAAGCTCGGGTGAGAGGTAACTTTTATCAGGTGGTAACTTACGTGATCAGGATTGACTGGTTGGATGTGATTACGGGTCTGTGATATATAAATGTTTGTGTGAGGTTTTGACCTCACAAGACGTGGTATGGTGTGATTATCATAAAGTTGTTATTTGAATGTTCTGTAATGCATGTTGAGTATGCTGATCTAATTGAATGATATTAAAAAAGGTAATAATTTGAGTGATCTGGCATGACTGGCTATACTTGTATGTATTCATGATAAATGTCAATCTGTGGTATGGTAAGGGGATGATATTCACGAGGTTATTATCTGTTTAATTCATAAAATATGTTGTGTTATGATTTAGTAAAGTGGATTTGAGTAAGTTTTTCTTGTCTGAGAAGTTATTCTGAGTCAGTATTTATGGGAGTCGTATGCAGCTGTGATGACTATCGATGTGGTTGTGGTGCCTCGAGGGGTGATCCGGGCACGATATTTAGTGTTGTGATGCGGGTATTTTCGTACTGCGGTGTGGCTGTTGGTGGCGGTGTTGTGATGCCGTCACCGGTTGTGGTGGAGTAGGCGGGATGATTATGATTCGAGTTTCGAAAGTACATACCAGTCATACATAGATTGTTGTTTTGTTTGATGTTGCTTCCTGTGAGTTTCAGTTTGTACAGATAGACAGTTGTTTTGTTATCGATGTTTCTTACCAGTTAAGTTTTAGAATGAGGGTAGAGTATGATATGAAAGAGAGTTGTACATGTTTTCGTTGTTGTCATGGTATAGTGACATTCTGTTGATGGGACACAGTTGTGAGAAGTTGTTACATTAATTTTGATCTTGTTTTAAGATGAGGCATCGGTAGTCATAGTCATGGTAAGTGATTCGTAGAACATGTGTGGTAATGATCTGATATATGCAGGTGGTTCATAATCCTTTGTTGAGACAGTGAGTGTAGGGTGTTGAATAATAAGTGTCGTGTTAAGTTATGTATGAGTCTTGCGGTAATGAATGAAAAGAACTTGAGGTTCTAGTGTGAGTGTACGTAACGAGTGTGGATCGTGAGTTATGCTTTTGGGAGATAGGTGCTTTACATAGAGAGGTATGTTGTTTTGCAGTAATAATGGAGAATTAGTATGGTGTTTTTGCTACGAGTTTTATGGTATAGGTTAGGTGGTGTGCCGAATGAGTTGAGATATGAGAAATGTTTAAGTAAGAGAGCCTTGGATATATGCATGGCGAGTGTTTAGATTATAGGTGGTTATCTTTGACATGCGGTGGTGATGAGGATAATGAGATGATATAGCTAAGGATTTAGTATTAGTGAGTTACGAGGACATAACATTTGTTTTAAGAGGAGTAGGATGCGATAAAAGAGAGTTTCATGGTGGTGCAAGTTGTAATATAATTGGAAGTAGAGTGTTAGCGTAGCGTAAAGGAGGGATTTTTTTTGTGGATGATACTTATAAAAGGCCATGGCCGTGCTTGTATTAGTGTGATGCTTCAGAGTGTGAGAATATTTTATATAGTGTTGACAGTTGGAGGATGATGTTATGAGTCTGAGTAAACTTCGAGGACGAAGTTCCTTTTAAGGGTAGTAGAATGTAACATTCCGTTTGATGTTATGGGTAATTTGATCTTGGATTGGCTCTGGATGATATATTACGGAGCTAGTTGGTAGTGTATGGAGTTAGTGTTGAGAGAGATATAATGGAGTTGATACAATATCCTGAGCCATGTTGTGGAGGTAGGAATAGTTAGTGGAGTTGGTGTTACGAGTTCATGTTTGGGTTGGATTTTTATTTAGAGTTCTTAGTCACGTTGTTGTGTCTTGACCGAGTTAGTATGTTTGTTTTTGAGTATGGGTTGAACTTCGGGGAAGAATGTTCTTTTTAAGGAGGGAAGACTGTAATACTCCGTATTTATGAATCTCGGGGTACTCTATCGAGTAGGCCTTACTCTGTCGAGTAAGGGTAAGTTGCGTTTTAAAATAGTTTCTGACCTGTTGGGTACTCGATCGAGTAACTAAGATACTCGATCGAGTACCTTAGCTACTCGATCGAGTAGCCGGTTTACGGGGAGTTATTTCTCGGGTTTTGTTAATTATGCGATTAAGGTATATAATCTTTTCCGTCATTGTTCTTAAACACTTTTCAAAACCTAAATTACTGTCAAGAGAGAAAGCAAAGTACGTTCATCACTTTAATCGCATTGTTAGCAAATCCCGGAGTTTGGAAGGTCGGATTTCACCTTTCGTTATACCGTTGAGATCCTTGCGTCGAGGGTAAGATCTATGTACCGTTTTTACAGTATTTCCTTTAAGTTGGTTAAACCCTAATATGGGGATTTGGGGGTTTTGTGTAGATTGTGATTTGGTAGTGTTTATATGTTTGTATGATAGGAGGAGGTTTTGTAGAAGAGGCGTTTTGATACAGCTGTTGAGACCGTCTGATAGTTATGCTTTCGAGGTAGGATTTCCTACTCAGTATTAGTCCCATAATGGGATGATTGTTGATGTGTTGAGATTGATTGTTTAATATCGTAATTGTATTCTGACGACTGTGATTGTGATTGTGATTGTTTGTCTCAGGTTCGCGAGATGCGTTCTCGGCTGAGTGGAGTCACTTGCGGGAGTGGCTTCACACCCTAGTTTCGCCTCCTGTGGAACCCGCCACAGGAGGGATGTGCACATTAATGGACAGGGTTATCGCTCAGTATGATGAGCGGGGCTTAGGTGGGAACGGCTGCGGTCCCCCACTGGCAGGGCTGGTCCAGTGGACAGTCGGTGATTGTGATTGATGGGATTGGTGTGATTGTGTGTGTGTGACGGTGTAAGCTGTCTGTTTATCGTATTGTTGATATATATAAGTTGTGTGGTTAGTACTAACCCCGTGTTGTTGTTTGTAAAACCTGCGGTGATCCATTCGGGGATGGTGAGCAGTAATTGAGCAGGTTTGAGTTGAGTACTGGGATAGCTGGGATGTGCCACCGTCTGACGATAGAAGTCTTCCGCTGTAGCTTTACTAGTTTAACATTTCAGTTAATTCAGTAGACATTTGGTTTGAGAACATGTATCCTATTTTGGTATTTGGTTTCAGTTGTAAACTTTCACTAAACTTGTATTAATTAAAGTTGTTTCGTTATTGTCTTATGAATATCATGCCTAGGGTAACCGAGATGGTGGCATCCTTATACCTGAGTGGTCCTGGTAAGGCACTTGGAGTATGGGGGTGTTACAGATAAATTGACCAAATTGAGTATAGAGAATCAAATTATTCATCAAAAGCATTCCGAAATAGAAAGATAAACAATTGACTGAAACAGTCCAAAACGAAAAAAAAGTACTCCCTCCATTCAACTCCACAAGGTCCTTTTCTATTTTACACACTATTCACAAGTGAGAATTCACTATCAATTTTCTCTCAATACGTGAGTGAAAATATATTCATGTGGGATCTTGTTTGATTCGTCTTTACGAGTATATTAAAGATATCTAACTTTTTAAATTTTTGCAAATTTGTAGCTAACGATATTTACCGCGTAAAACACGCGTTGGCAAACGTGAAAAAAGAAAAGCGCCTTGTGGAGTTGAATGGAGGGATTAATCGGGAGAGGAGTAGAAATTAACTTCCACTTTATTATAGAGAAAAGTTGTAAGTTGGACAACAAAAACATCCGCGGTGGATGCCTATAATGCTATTCGACAACTTGAAGTTAACCCACTTTGAAGTTCAGTGCCCGAAACAAATAAACATACATAAACTACAAGATTATTGTTAAAACACAAATTGTTTAATGAGACCGTTTCATACCATAAGACCATTTCATTAATCAAAAGACTAACTATATTCTAAAACAAAGCCCAATAAAATGGATCCCAGATTCTCTCCAGTTATAAAAATAACTGGAGGAATCAGTACCAACTTAGGATTATGACACGTATACAAAGCCAAAATTAATGGTTGTGATTCTACATAAAGAAAAAAGGACACTTGTAACGCCCCTATAGGTCGGGACCCTTCCTCTAGGCACTTCGCATCATATGGAGGTGTCACAAGCCTTGGTTTCCCAAGAGTGTAGTGCGAACAACAAGTAAAGAAGTACTTTAGATAAAAAAAATAGTTAAGTTGTAAAGTCAAGTGACCATAAGTTAAGGGATATGAAAATCATCCTAATAGTACAACCAAATCGAAAGGAGTTTAAATGTCAAAAACTAAATAAGAACAAGTGGCGACAATGAGGTAGACCTCTCCCAAACCCGCTACTCAAACATGTGTACCTGTCGACACTGCTCCCCATATGGGCGGAAATCACCATATGGTTCATCACAGACATTCAAACCCAAGTGTTAGCCAATGATATGAATGTTCAATAATAAACAAGAGATGCAACTAACTTACTAGTTTAATGAGGTATGTAAACATGACAAGTATCCACCAGACTCATCTCCTCCAACCGTGACCGAGACACGCCCACGACAACACCAAAACCACTATGGCACTCGTTACACGTCCGTGGTACCGGGCTCGAGTGCGACTCGAGTCCCCTGCCAGACAACATGCCTCACCGCATGAATCCCTCCATAACCCAAGTACTAATGTGCACATTCCCTTGGAGTGGGAAGCTCCAAGGGAGACTTGAGCGGAAGACGGTTTTCCAACCGCCTTCCATCTCCAAAACCATCATCAACATCCTCCAACAATCTCCAATGTTAACAATTCACCAACAACAAGAACAATTAACCAAACAAGCATGCCATTAAATTCATACAACAATCATATCATGGTAATAACTTCATTAATTCATTTTCTCTTCTTTTAGTTGCTTATTAACATGTTATAGTGCAAGATAATTAATGTTAGAGTCATTCACCATACTCATTCTTCCCAAAATCATTATGAGACCATAATATGTACCAAACCCTAATTATCCAACACATGTTATAATGCAACTACTATGAGATAAATGTAATTAATGGTATTAAATGCACAATTAAACACTCATAACACCATAGCTAAGTAGGGAAACCCTACCTTGAGCTTATCTTCACAATCCCACAAGCTAATCCCTAGAAATGCTCCTCAATGAAACTTCCTACACATATTAGTTATTATAATTAACACTACAATCTATCATAACAACATACTAACTTAACCCCTTGAATTCTTATAACATAATTAAGTAAAGATTAATCTACTAACTAAATAGAGTTACTAAAACAAAATAGAGAAGAAGAGGAAGTGTAGATTTACTTACAACAAAGAAGAAAGGCTAAGGAGGCAAGAATCTCCTTAAGAGAAATTAGGGTTCTTGAGAGGATTTGATGATGGAGAGTTTAGAGAGAAGTTGGGGAGATGTAGAGAGTGGTGAATAGTGTTTTGAGAGGGGTTTTGGTGTAGGAAATCTGAAAAGATAGAGTTATAAAAGCGACATTTCACCAAACATTTCCCGTGTAAGACTCATTTGACAGGCACTCGGTCGAGTGGAAGCCCACTCGATCGAGTGGAGGCTCCACTCGGTCAAGTGACCGACTTTCCAAGTTTTCCAGCCTACTGTATTGGATCACTCGGTCTCCCACTCGATCTAGTGGAGTTGCACTCGGCCGAGTGGGTTCTCTATTCTGTCTAGTTATACTTAAATAAATACGAAGTATTACAACAGTGCTCATTTTTGTTTTGCCTCCCTGGCTAAAATTCTATTTCTTTCACCCTCCATTAAAATTCTATTACTCCACCTCCATCAATTTTACAGTTACAAATGCAAATTTACAATCTTACATCAATTCAACCCAGATCCTCCATTGAACATATTCATTAATTTTGCTTTCCCACACCATGCCGCCATTACAATCACCTAGTCCCTAAGATCCATGGCAAAAAAGCGGTCGTCACCCCTCACCGGACCGTTACAATCACCTACTCTACCAATTATACGACAATCACCATTACCAGCCAAGCTATACGACATGCAAATACAGCAATTTAAAAGCGGCCAAGTTCTTCAGCTTACAACACCTCCGATTATCAATCACCGGAGCATTACAATTACCGAACCATGCCACCGTTACAATCACCTTCTTCTACCCCCAATTCAATCAACTATTTATCAAAAAGAAAAACCTTTCCCAATCAATAATATAAATCTATCATCCAAAATAAGAATCAAATGAAAATACAGCAATTTAATTTTGGCAAAAAAACAAATCCGTCGTTCACAATTTCCATCGAGATTGAAAAAAATCATGTTTGGAAGCTAGAGAATCCACGGTGGAGGGATGACGGTTTGTGTTTTGCCGCGGATCTCAGGGGGTAATGGTGGCATGGTTTGTGACTTTGTTCCTCAGTCAGTCGGTCATCATTAATGGAGAAGACTAGCTAGTGTGTAAGAGCATCTCCAATGGTTACCTAAAAGAACTTGCTTGCAAATAAAAAAGATTTCAAACTACTTGCTTAACCATTGGAGCACTCCACATCAACTAGCTTAAATTGAGTTAGTAGCTCCATGGAGCTAGTAGCTCAAATGGTCCCACAAGAAAATATAACCAATAGAAAAATAGTTGTCTCAATTATTTTTTATTTAGTAATTAAGAATTAAATAAATTAATAGAAAAGTGTGTTAGTTAGGTCTCATCAAGCTAATACTAAATTGGATTCACCATTGGAGTAACTTGTAGCTTGAAATTGTTGTTGCTCAAAAAAATGATGTGGCAAAGGTAAGCTAGTACCAACTAGCTTACCATTGTGGATGCTCTAATACTAATGGAGGTAGAGAACTTTTGTGAAGGATGAGGAAAAAAAATAAATGGGGCATCTTTTAATTTCCTTTGGAAAAATATCAACCTTTGATTTTCAGCTTTGCCAAGTGTCAGCATCTTACATAAGTACTGGACCCTCCAGTTCTTTTTACAACTGGAGAGGATCCTTGCATAATAAAATGAAACCCGCTCTTTTTCTCATCTCTCACATTTACCACTCACCCCGTCTCTCACTCTCTCCACATCCCTTCTACTTCCCACTTCCCAGTGGCACACCATAGGTCCGTCAATCCCCTAAGCCACCAGTTTAATATCTGATTCGCCCTCTTCGCCGTCAATACCTTATGATCGGCCTCGTTCATGAAAGTCGATGCTTTCATCACAACTTTGCAAGTTTTTAACTCAATTAACTAAGTTGCCTAATTAAAACAATCAATCATGGAACATGGAATACGCACTTGTGAAATTAAAAAGACTACCAAATATTAGAAGATGAAGTTGTCAACTAAAAATACTAGTCATTAAACTAAAATCCTACTTTACAAAAATTATAGAAAAAGCCATTAGTCAATCGACCATAATATATGAAAAATTCAATACTAAAATTGTTAGTTTTGAAGTTAAAAATCTTAGTTGGTAAAATAAATTTATGAGCCAGATAAGTAAACCAATTTTTGGGTTAAATCATAAACCATGGATGAGTATTTTAAAAATTAAAAACCCATGTTCCTAATTTAAAGATCAAAGTTGTCAATCTAAAATATTTTGATTATTCAAATCGAGACAATAGTTATCAAAAAGTTAGATGTATTTATTGAAATCTGAAACTTCAAGTTTCATATTCAAAATCAGCATTTGGTGACTTCATCGGCATTTTTCTTGTTATACCATTGGTTCACGGAAGAGAGAGCAAGTGGGTCGTGAACACGTCGGAGGCGGTGGTGGTGGTGGAGATGGCGGGGACAAGGACTGCAATAGTTACCGAGGCAGTTGTTTGTCGTGTGTTTGTTGGCTAGGATTAGAAGTCTTTTATTTTATTTTTTTATTTTATTTTTATTGTAAGTTGTAATCTTGTATTTGGGCTACTTACTCCTATTGGGCTCGTCCTATGTTATAGGACGAGTCCTATGTTATAGGACGGTTCTATAGGAGAGTTGTTGTTTTTAAAATGGTTAAATTTTTACCATGAGGCTACAATTTCCTACAAAAAAAAAGAATTTCGGAAGTGTTGCTACTGAGAATCCAAAAACAATTTACATTCATAACATGCCAAAACACATAGTGGACCTTTAGGAGATTTGTAAATTAGAAACGTGATTTAATTCCCCAAAATGAGCCCGTGATAACTGAGTTGGACCTTTAGGAGATTTGTAAATTAGATTAACCTAAAATATCTACAAATATATTCCAGTCGGTAAGTATACAACGTTGTAAAAACTTAATTGTGGAATGCAAATCGACATAAATCTTAATTATATATGTAGCATGTTTGGAGAATTTGTTAGATCTCTCAACACCATGTTTTTTCCGTTTAACATTTACAATTAAGATCGATTATTCTTTATAAGCTTCACCCAAAATTTATAATACTATACTTAATTTAGCAGATTTGTGAAAATTTCTTTGTATTCAAAATTTTCTTGTGGTCTTGGTACACTTGTTCCTTATCATCAATATATAACTTCAATCCCTCGGTGACGTTGTTCCTTATGCTACTACGTAAAGCTGGTCATGACTAAAATATGGTTCTAGCTGATATACTCCAACATAATTAAGTGACTGTCCCTGGCTCTTTTTTATCGTCATGGCGTAGTATGGCATCAGTGGATATTTTATTCACTTAAGCACGAAAGATAATATGTATCATAAGAAGTCATCACTTGTTGGAACTTGTGTCCTCCACAAATGAGTGTGATAACATTTATAAATCTCTTATAGGTTCACAAGGGTATACTTCGTATTTTATCAGTTGATTAATGATTACTTAATAACGGTTGGCTTGCTAGAAAGTTTGACGTTATTATCATACTGATGGCGGTGATCAACTGGTCCCTAAAAGTCACACCTAAAGGATGTGTTTGAGAGATGTGATTATGGAAATGTAATCACATTGATGCCTTATATGACTAAAAGGTTAGTTAATGTATTTGACTAAACAGTTAGTCAATGTGTTGATGAGACGATTATTTAATTTAATTAAATAATATTAGCTGAGATGAATTAACTGTCAATTCGTAAATTGAATATAATATGTTATATTTAATAAATGTATATAATGTTAGCTTAAACGAATTAAGATGTTAATTCGTAACTCAATGTAACCAGTTATATTTAATTAGCAAATTATAAATATGCGATATTTATAGTTAAAGTATATATTATACATGATTGTCATTATAAATTATTACAGGCCGGTATTAATAAATCGACTGCAAGCTGTTGTATGTAGACTTATTTATACGGAATAAAATAAATGACAATTTATAAAATTAATACACTTTATATACATTTTCTAAACTACCAAAATAAGAAGATTTAATCTCCTTATTTTTGGTAGGTGGAAAAACCGAAAATGAGAAAATAATCTCTCTTATTTTCGGTTGGATGGGCCGAAAAAGAGGAAAGAAATATCTATCCTATTTTGCTCTTTTACACGGTTTTAAGAGAGCTAGGGGAGACAATTTTCTAACCTAATTTTTCTAACCTAATTCACTCATCACACAAGAAAGAAAAACCCTAAAAATTAATCATCGAATTTTGGGGATCGATTCTAGCAAGAACAAAGGCATATCTCATATCATCTTGGGTGCAACGATTAGGCGAATATCATTGCGATATTGTTCTTAGGCCGATTTTGCTAGGACCGAAGGTTGATTCTTCATCCCTATTCTATTTTGTTTATGTAAATTCTTTTATGACTAGTATTCATAAACATAATTTCGTTATAATCCTTATAATTTAAAGGGAAGTATACCGATATTTCCTACAAGTGGTATCAGAGCCAAGGCCACGAAATTATTTTATATGAATTTCATAATTGAAGTTAGACAATAAAGTTTGATGAATCGAAAAAAAAATTCAGCCGTTTAGAAAAAAAATTTGCCGTATAAAAAAAAAAATTCTTTGCCTAAAAAGTTTCTGTTTTTTTTTTTTTGTTGATTATATTTCCATTTTGATTTGTTCATATTGTTGTTTTAATCAGTTAAGATGATAATATGGTAAATTTGTAGATGTTTTGATTTAATTAGGATTAAACTGAAATGTAAATGGGAATTGTTTTTTTGTTTTATGATGATAAATTGTTTTTGCTATATAGTTTTTGGCAAACAAATTAATTTAACATTCAAATCAATTGTGATGATCGCTTAATCATAATTTAGATGTTCTTTTTAATAAGTTAAATTGAATCATCAAATTTGACTATATGGTTAAATTAAAAAGATGATTTTGCCAATCTTGTTCTAATAGCAACTATAAACAAATTTGTTCATCTAATTTTTTTTAGGGCATAATGCCGAGTGACAAAAAGAAAAAAAGTTTCTGTTTTTCGGTTTTGTGATTATGCCGAGATGAAAAATTTTGTTTTTTTTTTCTTTTTTTTGGGCTGTTATTGCAGCGACCAGAAATTTAAAAAAAAAATCTGTTTTGTTTCGGTTTTTACAGAAAAATCGTGATTTATAAAAAAAAAAAAAAATTGTTTTTTATTTGGCACTATGCCGTGAGCTAAGAAAAAACAGGGGCTGGTTTTTTTATTTTTGGTAAATGCCGAGAGAAAAAAAAATTTCTTGTTTTGTGCAAATGCCGAGAGCCTTATAAAAATAAAAAGAATTTTGTTTTATTTTGGCCTAGATTGATTATACATTAAATTTATAATGTATGATAAAGTATTGTAAAGCGGTTCACAAATCATAGATACCTAATTATTTTAAAGAGGTTTAAAATAATCTGTGATTAAATTCATATTACAAGATTAATGTGAATTAAGATTGAAATTAATGTGAGTAATTGAGGAATTTTCACTTAATTTGATCATTTAAATAGGTGATTTGGGTAAATTAATCTACATAATTAAGGAATTATATCTTGCATGGTTAATTTTTTTTAGTTGATGCATTTTTTTTGTTGAATGAATCGTTGAATGGATTTATTTACGTATTTTCGCAATCGGTTGTAATTTGTAATACCTAGTGTGGCCTTAGTTAAATTATGTTTTCGTAATGATGGAAACATAATTTTTATGTAATTTGAGATCTCGTATCTCCATTTTGGTTTTCTTTTATATTATGGTTTTGAAATTAGAATGTAAATAGGTTCATTATGTAATTTTTAAATTGTAATTTTGAGAAGACTAAAGATGGAGATTGAAGCTCACTCCCGCTACATGGACCAAGATGGAACATCAAGACAAGCTTCTCGGGTCCAAGGATGGATTCCAAAGTTGTATTTATGTTCATTTTGGTAGATAGGCCACACTAGGACTTTATTTTATTTTATGTTTTACCGTTCTTATTGCTTTTCATTCACATGATAGTTAGTGCATCATATTCCGCCTAAAACCAAACCACCTACTAAAATGCATGAAAATTGACTCATATAGATTGAATGTTAGTTTTCATAGACATACAGATGTCACACATTTTAAGCCATCATCTTTGTTTATTCATTCACGCATGCTAGATATTAGTTCACTTAAAATGAATTAAAATAAAGATGATGGGATCTTCCTCTAAAACGGAAATTGAGACTAGTCTTTATAAGGGCAAACAACTATGAATCCCTTCTTCGTCGGTAGGCATATAGGACCTTACTCTCCATATGACCCCTTCTACGTTGGGTAAGTAGTTTGTGTTGACTTAGTTTACCTCAACATTATGATCCGAAGAGTTTCTCGTGATTATGATGGACTAAAGATAGAATTTACAGAAATTTATCGACCAAGAATTCTAACAGTAGAATTAGCCAAAAGGTTGGCTTATCAATTTATAGATAATTGAGTCTTGGAATCATTTATATAATTCTTGAGGGAGGTTGTTTATGTATTTTTACCCAAGTCGATTGATTAGGGTCAATGTAGTCTATATTCGTTGGTCGATTGTATGATGATTCGTATGTCAATAAGTAAACGGAAAAATAAAGTGCGTAATGTAAATTGACACGAGAGATTTGGTGACGCGGAAAACCCAATTTGGGAACAACCGCGGGAGGGACGGTACCCTGCCAAGTGTTGCACTATATGAATAGGAGGATGATTACAATTATGGTACGAAGCTTAATCCTGCTGACCCTAGGTGTCAGGCCTGCAAGATCTAGAATGAACGTATATTATTTGCAGAGATGTGATCTTGAATGTTTGATGAATGAATGCCGGTGTTGAATGAATGAATTCTTGATTCGGTCCCTTGGCTATTTATAGGGTAAGAACCCTAGATATGTCCTACCTTGAGTATGGAAAGGGAATATAATTTCCATAAGGACTCTTTCCAAACCCGAACTCCCTTGCCAATTTCTCCCTGATCTCCCTGACTTCACCCTAACTTCTCCCTGACACTTCCTTCCTTAATGCGGGCGCCTTCTATGATGGGCTCCTAATCTTCCTTAAGCCCGTTTCTCCACTCCCTTGTCTGCGGGCTCCCTTCCTCCTTATCACTCCATCCATAGCCTTTACCTTATTAAGTGGGCCTCCTCCATTATGTTATTTTTAGCCCAAACAGTTTGCCCCAAATTTCTTGTGAAGTACGCTTTCAAGTATCGAGCGAGGAATTTTACGTAACCAAATGGTAAAAAACCCTACGCCGTATTTTACTCCTTCCCATGCAAGCCATCATTTCCAGCCGCCCTACTCCTCTTTCTTCGCACCCAACTCCCTCTCTCCTCTTTATAACTCCAACGTTCCTCCTCCACTCTCATTAATCACTTCAAATTATTTCAAAAATTCTTCTCTCTTAAACCCTCAACCTTCCTCCTCTTTCACTCCTTGCCGGTTTCACTGTTCCCCTCCCCGTCTTCATCATCAGGTAATCCATCTTCTCTTCTTCTTTTAATCTTTATTTTCTCTCTCCACCATGGGCAAAACTCGTCAATCCTCCACACCTTCTGATCGTAATCTCGACCCCATTTTCCCTTCTCGGGGGCTTTTTAAGCACCCCCACGACTATGACTCTGCTCTAACGCCGGCCGACATCCCCACGATCAAGAATCTGCTTGGTCTTGGTGACGGGGTGGATATCGCCATCCCTGAACCGGGACAAAAAGCTGACACCCTTCGTCCAGGGTGGGTTAGTTTCTACTTGTACCCGTTTAGATATGGCCTCCATTTTCCTTTCCCTAAACTCGTTCAAGATTTTATATTCACTAACAATTTCGCCATGGCACAAATCTCTGCCGCTATTTGGAGAGTTCTTCTCTATTCTCTGGCCGCTAGTCAGAGTACTGGCAAATCTGTCACTCTGGGCGATCTGGCCCATATGTACAACATCAGATCCCTGGGCAGGGGTCAATTCTCATTCTGGGGCTGTGGAGAGGCTCCTTTCAAACACGTGTCGAAATCTCGCAATGAGAAATGGTTTGAGGACTTCTTCTACGTGAAGAAGGACTCCATCCAGCCGCCTGCCGATTATATTTTTCGAAATGGGTTCGACTTGAGTAAGTAGCCTTCATCACCTGATTTATTTCATCTTGCTTTGCTTACTAGCTTACTTCATCGTCTTCGTGCGGCCCCGTGACCTTACCCGATCGGCGCCAAGATCCATGCACAGTAGCAAGTCGTTCAAAGATTTCCAGAATCTGAGAGAAAGTTCCCAGACCTGCTTCCTGGTTTTTCACCTGCTTCTTCCTCCAATCCTCCTCAATCATCCCACAGTATGTCTTCTTGTAAGGTTTCTGTAACCACTTTCGTTTGCATGTTGTTTCTGCTGACGTTTTAAGTATTCTGTCGCCTGAGTCTATGTGTGCTTGCAGGTTCAAAAGTTGATCAATTGGAACTCATCCTCCAAAGCGCTAAAAGAAAGAGACCTTCTGCCAGCCCTGATGTGGCCTCTGCCTCCAAGATGAGTGCTCTTGCTGCCTCTTTTCAGACTCCTCCCACAGTTTCCAGTTCTGCTGCACGTTAGCCCCTGGAGGTTATCCCGTTATCTCGCCATCCTCCTACTCCTCCTGCCAGTCCTCGGGCTTCATCTAGCGGAGGCATTATTGCTCACTTCCCAGAGGGCTTTGGGAACGTGGACAAGGTGCCCTACTGGCCGGAGATTGATCAGCTGCACTTTTCTCCTGTTGAGGAAACGTTTTCGGAGTTCACCCCAGAGGAGATGGCTGAAAATGACGTGCACAACGCCTTCATGGTAAATATCCTTCACTTTCTACCTGCCTGTCTGTCTGTTTACTTGGATTCTGCCTCCTGACTTCCTTGCTGAATCTTGATTTGCTCTGCCCCAGACCCTCCAGTCTGCACTCTACAACAAGAAGATGATCAACATAGTGCAGACGACCGGTAGTGCTACCGGTGCGAAGAACGGGAGCGAAGGAGATCTGTTGCGATTTGGCACAAAGAGCGGATCAATCTAAAGGAGCGTGTGGTGGAGCTGAAGACTGAGCTTGCTGTCACCAAGAAGAAGCTGAAAGAGGGAGCTGATCAGCTGGCGTGTACTCAGGGGGTGTGCAATACTTTCTCTGACTCCCTCGAGCGCTCTGATGAGAAAATCAGTGAGCTGATTTCCCTGTCCACCAATGTTGTTGCCTATGCTACCTGGCGAGGAAAGATCAGCGGGATGCGTGCTGCCCTCGAGGAGGCTCCCACCCAGCAAGCCATAGAGGAAGAGGAGAAGCAGCTGGAGATGCTCTACCTCCCTCAACCTGATCTGAGTATGCTGATGCCTGAGGTTGGTGAGGTGAATTCTCTGCGTTGGTGAGCAGTCTTTGGGGGTGATCTTTGGAATGTCCCGGAGATCTTTCTTGACGGAGATCGGGAGCTATGGCGGCTGAGGATATGCAAGGCCGGTGCGATACACAGTAATGAGCGGTCGTGAAAAGGAGGTGCAAAGCGAGAGGTGGAGGTCATTAATGTGACCGATAATTAAGTTTTTATGTTTTGATGAACTTTTTTGGTAGTCTGGCCCAGAGGTGGCAGACTTTGTAAGTTTTAAACTTGTTTTTTTTTTTTTGCCCCGCCAAGGTGGCGGTTAAACTTTGGGCCGTACTTTTGGCCATATTTTGAAATGCCCCTTGTCATAGTTTGGCAAGGTTTTAGATTACATATCGTGTGTTTGTTGTTTATCTTCCCTATTTTTAGGAAGTTTTTGCCGTGTCAGCCTGTTTGACTGATTTAGGCGAGTCCTGTCACCCCGAAAAGGCTAACATTCGACTCATAGTGCCAGTACTCGACTGACGGTGATTTAGCGTATCTTGCAATGTGAGGAGGAGTGGCCGTGTCAACCCAGGAGGTGATTTAGACCAGCCTAGTCGGCTGAAAAGATCGATCCAGAGACTAAGCTAGGCTGTGTCGGGGATGGTGATTTAGGCGTATCTTTGCGATTTGGGACTACTTAACCTTGTTCATGACGCAAGGTGTGTTCATCTCGTTTTTAAGCCAAGGGGGCGTCATTGAGGCAAGTTTATCGTCATTCTAGGACTAGATGGAGACGCTGTAGGATTAGTCGCCTTGCGCAGATATCCCTACGTTCCATGTTCGTTTGTGCATGCATGCTGGGGCCCTGATTAATTGCGATTAGTGCGAGCTACGTCCAGGGGGTGGTATCAGGGGTAGCTGGATAAGCGTTTTCATCTGTCATCCAGGCTCCCTTTCGTATGTTCCACAGTCCGCCTGGTGAGGGTGCTCCTTGTGGAGAAAATAAGTTGGGCATGTTGGAGTGCCGTGTGCCTTGTCACCCCGCGTTGATAGTTGACAGTCCTGCTAGACATCCTTTCAAAGTACCATAGACGCTAGGATTCAAAGTGATGTACTTAGAGAAGCCTGAAAATAAGAAAATCTATTGGAATGATGCGAAGTACCTGTCGCCATCTCATGGGGTACCAGAGCAATTGTGGTCCCAGGACGCTGCCAGACCACACCATCCAATAGTAGTTTAAAGTCTTAAAAATAACTAAAGACACCAGAAATAAGAGTGAAATTGGCAGTATGCCTACTACCGGATTTTTATTTTTTGTTTTAAAAATGATTTGGCTTCTCACAGTACATAATTCTGAAAGCTAAAGTCTACTTATTATTAAAAGTAATATTTCTTCAGGTGAAGTATGTTCCATGGGTGTTGTATGATTTAACCGTCCATAGTCATCAGTCTGTATGCACCATGGCCAACAACTCCTTCTACCTGGTATGGTCCTTCCCATTTGTAGGCGAATTTGCCTTCTTTTCGATTCTTGGTATTCTGAAACACCTCTCGAAGAACCAGGTCTCCTACCTCCAGGAGCCTGACTTTTACATTCTTGTTATAACTCCTGACCACTGACTGTTTGTAGGCAGCCAGACGGATTTTTGCGCTTGCTTGCAGCTCGTCAATTGTGTCCAGGCTTCTGGTCATCTCTCAGTCTTTGTTCAGTTCCTTGTCATATTTCCATACCTTGAGTGGAAACCGAACCTCTGTCGAATGATCGCTTTCCGCGCCAAACACCGGGCTGAAGGGTGTTTGACCTGTTGCTATCTTTGGTATCGTTCTGTCTGACCATAATACTAGTGGCAATTCATCTGCCCACTTTCCTCCTAACTCCTGTAACCTCCTTCTCAGATTGTCCATAATGATTTTGTTGCTGGATTCAGCTTGTCCGTTGGACTTTGGAGTCCTAGGTGCTGACTTTTTTAAGGTGATGCTCCACCTGGCACAGTATCCCTCGGTGTCGTTGGAGATGAATTGTGAGCCATTGTCACATATGATTTCTGATGGGATACCAAATCTGCAAATAATGTTTCGTTTTATGAATGAGATGACCTGTTTGTCTTTTACCTCCGTGAATGCTTCTGCCTCTATCCACTTGGAGAAGTAATCTGTCATTGCTAACATCCAGGTTCTGTTTCCTGTGGCCCGTGGTAGAGGGCCTACTATGTCCATGCCCCATGCCATGAATGGCCAGGGAGAAATGATAAGGTGCAGGGGCTCTGCTGGCTGATGGATTATGGGCGCTGAGCGCTGGCAGGCGTCACATTTTCGTGCGTACTCTACTACATCTGCCTTCATTATAGGCCAATAGTATCCCTGTCTGAGGGCTTTATTTGCCAGACTCCTGCCCCCTGCATGGTTTCCACATTCGCCACTGTGGAGAGCATGAAACACAGTTTGTGCTTCTTCTTTGTCCAGGCACCGTAAGTAGGGGTCTGCTAGTGATTTTCTGTATAATGTATCATCAATGAGTATGAATCTGGAGGCCTTCACTCTGAAAGCTCTTATTTCCTTCTTGTCATTTGGTAGCTTGTTATAGCGCAGCCAGTCTAGGTAAGGTGTGCGCCAGTCGTCTGCCTGGTTGGCTATTTGCCCTGGCTGCCTGTTTGACTGGGAGCTCCCACCTTCCTCTGTAACTGCTGGGATTTCTTTCTCGCTCTGTAGATCCTCCAGTTCACCCCTGTCTATTTCGTCCGCTTTCTGAATGGAAGGTTCTAGCATATGTGCTATTGGGATGCTGGATAGCTCTGTTGGTTTGAATGTTGCCCCCAGGGTTGCTAGGGCGTCTGCTTCCACGTTCTGATCTCTGGGGATCTGTTTAAGCTTGCAAGTTTCGAATTTTCATTTTAACTCCTTTGCTACTTTTAGGTATGCAATCATTTTCGAATCTCTGGCTATAAACTCATCATTCACGTGGTTGACTATTAACAGAGAGTCACTAGATATGAGCAGGTGCCTGACCCCCAACTCCAAAGCTAGCTTCATTCCCAATATCAAGGCCTCGTATTCTGTCTCATTGTTGGTTGCCTTGAATTCGCATCTTACTGCTTGCGCTATCAGGTCTCCCTGTGATGACCGTAAAATTAATCCTACGCCTGCCCCCCTTTGATTGGAGGCTCCGTCGATGTGCATCTGCCAGATTTCTGCCTCTTTGCTTCCTCCTAAAGTGAGGATCTCTTTATCTGCTAGATTCTAGATGGCAGGGCTGGAGTCTGACACGAAGCCGGCCAATGCTTGTGATTTGATTGCTGTTCTGGGGTCATATTGGATGTCGTACCCATTGAGGTGTACAGACCTTTTCGACATTCTGCGTGATAGTTCATGCTTCCTCATGATAGCTTTTAGCGGGTAATTGGTCACGACATGTACAATGTGGGACTCAAAATAGGGGCGCAGTTTGCGAGATGCCACTACCAATGCTAGTACTAACTTTTCTAGGGATGTGTACCTGGTCTCTACCGGCAGTAGGGAGTTGCTCACGTAGTATACTGGTTTCTGCTCCCTTACCTGCTCTCTGACCAGGACTGCACTCACTGCTACCTCTATGACGGCTAGATATAGGAATAGTGGTTCTCCTATCTCTGGTTTCGACAGCAGCGGCGGGCTGCTGAGGTAGTGCTTTAGCTCTCTGAAGGCTTATTCGTGTTCAGAGGTCCATTCAAACTTCTGGCTTTTCCTTAGTACGTCGTAAAATAGCCTGCATTTATCTGAAGATCTTGAGATGAACCTGTTCAGGGCTGCTACCTTCCCGGCTAGTCTTTGAACATCCTTAGGCTTCTCAGGTGACTCCAGCTGTAAGATGGCTTTAATCTGCTCGATGCTGGCCTCTATTCCTCTTTGAGTTACGATATAGCCCAGGAATTTGCCAGAAGATACTCCGAAGGTGCATTTAGATGGATTTAGCTTCATCTTATATTCCCTGAGGGTACTGAACGTTTCTGCCAGATGTTGCACGTGATCTCTGGCTTTTTCTGATTTCACCACCATGTCATCAATATACACCTCCATTGTTCTTCCTATCTGCTCTTTGAACATGCGGTTAACCAGCCTCTGATATGTGGAGCCTGTATTTTTTAGGCCGAATGGCATGACGTTGTAGCAATATATTCCTCTTTCAGACATAAATGCTGTCTTCTCTTGATCTGCAGGATCCATCTTGATCTGATTGTATCCACTCCATGCGTCCAGGAATGTTAACATCTCATGTCCAGCTGTCGCGTCCACCATTGCATCAATATGAGGCAGCGGGAATGGATCTTTAGGGCATGCTTTGTTGAGATCGGTGAAGTCCACACATACTCTTCATTTCCCATTCTTCTTAGGCACCACCACTACGTTGGACAGCCATTCTGGATATTTTACTTCTATTATTTTCTTTGCTGCCAGCAGGCTATCTACTTCCTGGTTGATTACCTTATTTCTCTCCGCTGCAAACTTCCTTCTTCTCTGTTGGATGGGCTTGCACTTTGGGTCTACACTAAGCTTATGTGTTATGATGGACGGATCTATTCCTGTCATGTCATCGTGTGACCATGCAAAACAATCCATGTTATCTTGTAAGAACTTGACTAACGGTTGTCTTAAGCTTCATGTACATCCTGCTCCAATGAGCACAGTTCGTTCTGGGTGCAGCTTATCCAGGTTGATTTGATCCAGCTCTTCTGCCGGCGGTTCGATGTATTCGTCCTGGATAGGCTGCTTCTGTAATTGCTATGCGGGGGGGCTGGCAGTGCACTTGAGTGCCTTCTTATAGCAGCCTCTAGCTTCCTCCTGATCTCCTCTTATCGTTTCTACTCCCCGTGGGGTGGGGAATTTTATGCACTGGTGGTATGTTGAGGGGACTGCTTTCATCTGGTGCAACCATGGTCTTCCTAAGATGACGTTGTAAGTAGAGGGGCCATCTATGACCAGGTATCTGACTTGCTTGTTGACTCCCCCCACATAGGTGGGGATGACTATCTCACCTAGCGAGCTGGTTGTTTCTCCACTGAAGCCTTCTTACCTCAGCATCTGCTCTCCTTTGATCTTCTCACATGTTTTCCATAGCTTTCTGAAAATTTTCCACGTCGGCGAGCAGAATCTGCGTGGGACTGGGCGGCGGAGTGACGCCTGAGCTTGATGTTCCTTTGTCTGATCTGGTCTGGGCTGAGACAACAGGGGTCCTGGGAGGTAGAGAGGCTTTTGTTGTCGGTATGATTCTTGGGGTATGTCCGGGAGCCTGCGTGGCCACTGTCGATGTTGGACTTTGGGTAGACGATGGTGGTGGCGATGGCTGCCTGCTCCCTGACATGGCTTCAGATACTTGCTTTTCCATTGTATATTCAGAATATCAACGATTGACGACCACAATGCCCCACGGTGGGCGCCAAACTGTTTAGGTCTTTTTTACCTAAGTCGATTTAGGGTCAACGTAGTCTATATTCGTTGGTTGATTGTATGATGATTTATATGTCAATAAGTAAACGAGAAAAAAATTGCGCAATGTAAATTGACACGTAAGATTTTGGTGACGCGGAAAACCCAATGTGGGAACAACCGCGGGAGGGACGGTACCCTGCCAAGTATTGCACTATATGAATAGGAGGATGATTACAATGATAACGTTTATGCTAATCTTGCTGGCGTTAGGTATCAGGCCTGCAAGATCTCGTATAGAGTATATTTGTGAATGGTTTGCCATGATGTGGTTGTCTTGAATATAATCTTGAATGAATATATGGATGAGTGAATGAATGCCCTTCTTGATTTCCTTCCTTTGCTATTTATAGGGTGAGAACCCTAGATATGTCCTACCTTGAATATGGAAAGGGAATATTACTTCCATAAGGACTTCTTTCCAAATCCGAATTCCCTTACCAATTCTCCCCGATCTCCTTAACTTCTCCCTGACTTCTCCCTGACACCCTTTTCCTTAACGCGGGCACCTTCCACGGTGGGCTCTTGATCCTTCTCAAGCCCATGTCCCCTTTTCCTGACCGCGGGCTCCCTTCCTCCTTCCCTCTTCTTTATAATCTTTATTTTACTAAGTGGGCTTTCTTTATTACGCTATTTTTAGCCCAAACAGTTTGCCCCAAATTTCTTGTAAAGTACGCTTTCTAGTATCGAACAAGGAATTTACGTAACTAAATGTTTAAAACCCTACGCCGCCTTTTTACTCCTTCCCATGCAAGCCGCCTTTCTTCTCTTTCTCCGCATCCAACTCCCTCTCTCCTCTTTATAACCCAACGTCTCTCTTCCACTCTCATTAATCACTCCAAATCATTTCAAAAAACTCTCTTCTCTCAAACCCTCAATCTTCTTCCCTTTAATCTTCATCGGCTTCACTGTTCCCTTTCCCGTCTTCATCACCAGGTAATCTATCTCCTTCCCTCCTTTTAATCTTCATTTTCTATCTCCATTATGGGCAAAACTCGACAGTCTTCGTCAACCTCAACGCCCTCCGACCGTAATCTCGACCCTACTTTCCCTTCTCGGGGACTTTTCAAACACCCACACGATTGTGACTCCGCCCTAACTCCGGCCGACATTCCGGCGATCAAGAACTTGCTTGGTCTTGGTGATGGGGTTGAGATCGACGTCCCTGAACCGGACGAAAGGCGCGCCCTCCGTCCGGGTGGGTTTGCTTCTACTTGTACTCGTTTAGATATGGCCTTCGTTTTCCTTTTCCTAAACTCGTCCAAGATTTCATTTTTACCAACAATTTCGCCATGGCACAAATCTCTGCCGCCATTTGGAGAGTTCTTCTCTACTCTCTCGCCGGGTCGAATCGCAAAGCTGTCACTACGGGCGATCTGGCTTATATGTACAACATCGGGTCCCCTGGCGGGGGTCAATTCTCCTTCCGGGGCCGTGGAGAGGCTCCCTTCAAACATGTGTCAAAATCTCGCGATGAGAAATGGTTCGAGGACTTCTTCTATTTGAGGAAGGACTCCATCCACCTCCTGCCGATTATATTTTCGAGAAATGGGTTCGACTTGAGTAAGTAGCTTTCTGCTACCCGATTTGTTTTATCTCGGCCTTACTAGCTTACTTCATCGTCTTCGTGCGGGCCCTGCGACCTCACCCGTATCGGCGCCAAGATCCCGCTTGCGGCAAGCCACTCAAGTATTTCGAGTCGAGAGAAAATTCCCGGACACCGCTGCTTCCGGTTTTTCACCGCTTCTTCCTCCAATCCTCCTCAATCAGCCCACAAAGATGTCTTCTCGTAAGGATTACGAACCACTTCGTTTGCGAGGCCGTTCTTGCGATGTTTTAAGCATTCTCGCGTCCGAGACTGTGTATGCTTGCGGGTTCAAAATTCGATCAATCGGAACTCATCCTCCAAAGTGCTAAAAGAAAGAGACCTTCCCGGCCCGATGTGGCCTCTGCCTCCAAGAGGAGTGCTCATGCCGCCTCTTTTCGGACTCCTCTGCCGCAGTTTCTAGTTCTGTCGCTCGCGTGCCCCTGGAGGTCGATCCGTTATCTCGCCATCCGCCTACTCCTCCCGCCGGTCCGTGCTTCTACTAGTGGGGGCATCATTGCTCATTTCCCGAAGGCTTGGGAATGTGGACAAGGTGCCGTACTAGCCGGATCGATCACCGCTCTTCCCTCCTGTTGAGGAAACGTTTTCGGAGTTCTCCCCGGAGGAGATGGCTGAAAATGACGTGCACAACGCCTTCATGGTAAATATTCTTCATTTTCTACCCGTCATTCACTTTGTTTCTTGCTTAAATTCGCCTCCCAACTCTTTTCTTTGACTTCGATTACCTATGCCCCTCAGACTCTTGATCAGCACTCTACAACAGGAAGATGATCAACATAGTGCGGACCACCGGTCGTGCTACCGCGCCAAGAACCGGGAGTGAAGGAAACGGTTGCGGATCCGCACAGCAAATGCGGGGTTGATCGAAGGAGCGTGTGGTGGAGGCGAAGACGAGCTTGTCACCAAGAAGAAGTTGAAGGAAGGAGTCCGATCACCGGTGCTCGAACCCGGGCGGTGTGCGGCACTTTTCTAACTCTAACTCTCGAAGCGATCGAGGAGAAGATCACTGAGCTGATCTCCCTGGCCACCAACGTTGTTGCATATGCCACCGGCGGGAAAGATCGGCGGAATGCGTCTTTGCACTCGAGGAGGCTCCTACCAAAGAGCCATAGAGGAAGAGGAGAAGCGGTGGAGATGCTTATCCCCACCCAACCCCGATTTTGAGCGTGCGATGCCCGAGGTTGGTGAGGTGAATTCTCTGCGTTGGTGAGCAGGTTGCTAGAATGTCCCAGGATGCTGCTGACGGAGCTCAGGGAGCTATGGCGGCTGAGGATATGCAAGCTGGTGCAGTACTTGAAATGAATGGTCAGCATGAAGAGGAGGTACCAGAGGTGGAGGTCATTAATGTTACCGACAATTAAGTTTTTATGTTTTGATAAACCTTTTGGCAGTCTGGCCCAGAGGTGGCAGACTTTGTAAGTTTTTAAACTTGTTTTTGTGCTTGCTCCGCCAGGGTGGCGGTTTAAACTTGGGGCCGTATTTTGGCCATATTTTGAAATGCCCCTTGTCATAGTTTGGCAAGGTTTTAGTTTACATATCGTGTGTTTGTTGTTTATTCTCCTGTTTTTTTAGGAAGTCTATGTCGTGTCGATCCGCTGATGATTTAGGCGAATCTTGTCACCCCGAGAAGGCTAACATTCGACTCGGCTAGGCTGCCGTGTCGGCCGATGGCTCATTTAGGCGTATGCCGCAATGTAAGGAGGAGTGGCCGTGTCAACCCGGGGGGCTGATTTAGACCACCGGCCGACTGAAAAGACCGATCCGGACAAGCTAGGCATTGTCGTGTCGGCCCCTTGGGCGATTTAGGCGTATCTGCATTTGTGGACTACTTAACCTTGTTTATGACCCAAGGTGTGTTCGTCTCGTTTTTATGCCGGCGGTGGCGTCATTGAGGCAAGTTTATCGTCATTCTAGGACCAAATGGAGATCTTTGCGGGATTCGGTAGCGCATATATCCCTACGTTCCTTGTTCGTTTTTGCATGCATGTTGGGGCCCTGATTAAGTGCGATTAGTGCAAGCTACGTCCAGGGGGTGGTATCAGGGGTAGCTGGATAAGCGTATTCAGCTGTCAGCCAGGCTCCCTTTCGTATGTTCCACAGTCCACCTGGTGAGGGTGCTCCTTGTGGAGAAAGTAGGTTAGGCATGTTGGAGTGCCATGTGCCTTCTCACCCCGCGTTGGCGGTCGGCAGATCTGCTAGACATCCTTTCAAAGTACCATAGATACCAGAATTCAAAGTGATGTACTTAGAGAAGCCTGAAAATAGAAAAATCTATCAGAATGGTGTGAAGTACTTGTCGCCATCTCATGGGGTACTAGAGCAATTGTGGTCCCAGGACGCTGCCAGACCACACCATCCAATAGTAATTTAAAGTTAAAAAAAAAAAAACAACTAAAGACACCAGAAATAAGAGTGAAACTGGCAGTATGCCTACTACCGAATTTTATTTTAATTTTATTTTATCTTTAAAAATGATTTGGCTTCTCATAGTACATTATTCTGAAAACTAGAGTCTACTTATTATTAAAAGTAATATCTCTTCAGGTGAAGTATGTTCCATGGGCGTTGAATGATTTGACCGTCCATAGTCGTCAGTCTGTATGCACCATGGCCAACAACTCCTTCTACCTGGTATGGTCCTTCCCATTTGTAGGCGAATTTGCCTGCTTTTCGATTCTTGGTGTTCTAGAACACCTCTCGAAGAACCAGGTCTCCTACCTCCAGGAGCCCGATTTTTACGTTCTTGTTATAACTCCCTGCCACCGACTGTTTGTAGGCGACGGACGGATTTTTGCGCTTGCTCGCAACTCGTCAATTGTGTCCAGGCTTCGGTCATCTTCGCATTGTTCGATTCCCTCGACATATTTTCATACCTGTGAGTGGGAACTAGAACTTCGATGGAATGACCGCTTCCACGCTAAACACCAGTGAAGGGTGTTTGACACATTGCTATCTTTGGCGTTGTTCGTCGACCACAATACTAGTTGCAATTCATCCGCCCACTTTCCTCCTAACTCCCGTAACCTCCTTCTCGGATTGTCCATAATGATTTTATTCTTTGGATTCACTTGTCCATTGGACTTTGGAGTCCTGGTGCCGACTTTTTTAAGGTGATGTTCCACCCGCACACGATCCTTCAAAGATCATTTGAGATGAATTGTGAGCCATTGTCACATATGATTTATGATGGGATACCAAATCTGCAGATGATGTTTCGTTTTATGAATGAGATGACTTGTTTGTCCTTTACTTAGTCAGTGAATGCTTCGCCTCTATCCACTTGGAGAAGTAATCTGTCATTGCTAGCATCCGGTTCGTTTCCCGTGGCCCGTGGTAGAGGGCCTACTATGTCCATGCCCCATGTCATGAATGGCCAGGGGAGAAATAATAGGGTGCGAGGGTTCTCGTTGGTGGTGAATCATTGGTCTTTGAGCGCCGGCGGGCGTCACATTTTCGTGTGTACTCCGCTGCATCTGCCTTCATTGTAGGCCAATAGTATCCCTGTCTGAGGGCTTTATTTGCCAGACTCCTGCCCCCTGCATGGTTTCCACATTCGCCATTTGTGGAGAGCATGCAACACGATCACGTGCTTCTTCCTTGTTCAGGCACCGTAGGTAGGGGCCTGCTAGCGATTTTCTGTATAGTGTATCATCAATGAGTATGAACCCGGAAGCCTTTATTTTAAAAGCTCTCACTTCCTTCTTATCGTCCTGGTAGCTTGTTATGGCGCAGCCGATCTAAAAAAGTGTGCGCCGATCGTCTCTGCTGGGTCGGCTACTTGGTCAGGCGCCTGCCTGTTTGGCCGAGAGCTCTCACCTTCCTCTGTAACTGCTTGGATTTCCTTTTTGCTTTGTGGATCCTCCAGTTCACCTCTGTTTATTTCGTCTGCCTTCTGGATAGAAGGTTCCAACATATGTGCTATTGGAATGCTGGATAGCTCTGTTGGTTTGAATGTTGCCCCCAGGGTTGCTAGGGCGTCTGCTTCCACGTTCTGGTCTCTGGGAACCTGTTTAAGCTTGCAAGTTTCGAAATTTTATTTTAATTCCTTTGCTACGTTCAGGTATGCAATCATCTTCGAATCTCTGGCTATAAACTCAACATTCACGTGGTTGACTATTAACAAAGAGTCACTGGATATGAGCAGGTGTCTGACCCCTAGCTCCAGAGCTAGCTTCATTCCCAATATCAAGGCTTCATATTCCGTTTCATTGTTGGTTGCCTTGAATTCACATCTTACAGCTTGTGCTATCAGATCTCCCTGTGGTGATCGCAGAATTAATCCTACACCGGCCCCCCTTTGGTTGGAGGCTCCGTCGATATGCATCTGCCAGACCTCTGTCTTGCTTACTTCCTTCTAAAGTGAGGATCTCGGTATCCGCCCATTACGGATGGTCGGACCAAGTCGACACGAAGTCGGCCGATGCTCGTGATTTAACTTCGCTTCTAGGGTCGTATTAGATGTCGTATCCACCGAGGTGTACTTGACCATTTAGACATTCTTCCCGACGATTCGGGCTTCCTCATGATAGCTTTTAGCGGGTAGTTAGTCACAACATGTATGATGTGTGACTCAAAATAGGGACGCAGTTTGCGAGATGCTACTACCAATGCTAGTACTAACTTTTCAAGGGATGTGTACCTGGTCTCTGCCGGTAGCAGAGACTTGCTAGGTATAGGAATAATGGTTCTGTTCCTTTTCTTACTCTCTGACCAGGACTGGCTTCTGTTCCTTTTCTTGCTCTCTGACCAGGACAGCACTCACTACTACTTCTGTGACGGCTAGGTATAGGAATAATGGTTCTCCTGGCTTTGGTTTTGACAGCAGTGGCTGGCTGCTGAGATAGTGCTTCAGGTCTCTGAAGGCTTGCTCGTGTTCAGAGGTCCACTCAAACTTCTGGCTTTTCCTTTGCACGTCGTAAAATAGCCTGTATTTGTCTGAAGATCTTGAAATGAACCTGTTGTTGGCTGCTACCTTTCCAGCTAATCTCTGAACATCTTTAGGCTTCTCGGGTGATTCCAGTGTAAGACGACTTTGATCTGCTCGATCTTTGGCTTCTATTCCTCTTTGAGTCGCAATATAGCCCAAGAACTTGCCAGAAGATACCCCGAAGGTGCATTTAGATGGGTTTAGTTTCATCTTGTATTCCGTGAGGGTGCTGAATGTTTCTGCTAGATGCCGCATATGATCTTTGGGTTTTTCTGACTTCACCACCATGTCATCAATGTACACCTCCATGGTTCTTCCTCTTTGCTCTTTGAACATGTGGTTAACCAGCCTTTGATACGTGGAGCCTGCGTTCTTTAGGCCGAATGGCATGACGTTGTAGCAATATATTCCTCTCTCGGACATAAATGCTGTCTTCTCCTGATCTGCAGGACCCATCTTGATCTGATTGTATCCACTCCATGCGTCCAGAAATGTTAGCATCTCGTGTCCAACTGTTGCGTCTACCATTGCATCAATATGAGGCAGCGATAATGGATCTTTGGGACACGCTTTGTTGAGATCAGTGAAGTCCACACATACTCTCCACTTCCCATTCTTTTTAGGCACCACCACTATATTAGACAACCATTCTGGGTATTTCACTTCTCTTATCTTCTTTCTTTGCCAGTGAGTTTGTCTACTTCCTGGTTGATTACCTTATTTCTCTCTGCTGCAAACTTTCTCCTTCTCTGCTGGATGGGTTTACACTTTGGGTCCACGCTAAGCTTGTGTGTTATGATGGATGGATCTATGCCTACCATATCATCGTGTGACCATGCAAAGCAATCCATGTTATCTTGTAAGAATTTGACTAGCTGCTGTCGTAAGCTCCCTGTACATCCTACTCCAATGAGCATGGTTCTCTCTGGGTGCAACTTATCCAGGTTAATCTGGTCCAGCTCTTCTGCTGGGGGCTCGATGTATTCGTCTGGATAGGTCGCATACGTAATTGCTATGCGGAAGGGCTTGGCGGTGCCCTTGAGTGCCTTCATGTAGCGACCTTTAGCTTCCTCCCCGATCTCCTCTTATCGTTTCTACTCCCCATGGGGTGGGAACTTTATGCACCGGTGATATGTTGAAGGGATCGCTTTCATCTGTGCGACCATGGTCTTCCTAGGATGACGTTGTAAGTAGAGGGGCCATCTATAACCAGGTACCTGACTTGCTTGTTGACTCCTCCCACATAGGTTGGGATGACTATCTCACCTAGCGAGCTGGCTGTTTCCCCGCTGAAGCCTACTAGCGGAATAGTCTTCTTCTGTAAATCCTTCTCGCTGAATCCCATGTTTTCTATGGTTTTCAGCATGATTAAGTTGACCGAGCTTCCTGTATCTACCAAGACCTTTCTTACTGTGCAGTTGGCCATTGACAAGGTGATAATAAGTGCATCATGTTGTTTTCTTTCATCGTATGTATCTCCCTCATCAAAGCTGACTGCTGGCAGATCACTGTGAGATATTCTGCAAGAATTGGCTGGTCTGTCTCCTTTGGTCTCGGTGGCATGCCTTTTAGTCGCCGAGTATGTCGGCCGCTTAAGTTTGAGCCGCTTTGTTATCACGTTTATAATTTTAGTGCATGTGGATGGGTTCACGGCTTGGCGGAGCCTACTTTATCTGCCGCTTGCCCCACGTGGTAACAGGTGGCTCGGCTTTCCTTGTTCGTACAGTGCTTGATCTCTCTTCTCAATGTATAGCGATCCTCGATTGTGCCCAATATCACGGTGAAATTCGCACTTCTTCTTGCTATCCTTTCTCCAGGCTTGCTCTCCTACCGGTGGGTTAGGCCACCGACTCCGTCTCCCATCTCTCTAAGTGCCTTCAAGATTCCTCGGATACACTGTAGTGAACCCATATTCTGCCAAGGTGGGGAGTAGTTGGTTTTCCTCGATTCTATTGACTCCCCTCCCATATGGCATGTATCTCTCGTCCTTCTTGTTGGTGGTTTGCTTTCTTCCCGATTTCTCCACGGGTGAAGTACTAGAAATACTTGGCGTGCTCGAAAGCCGGCTCGGCTAGGATATCTTCCTCCCGGTCGATCGCGGCACGCTTCTCTCCCGATCGCTTGAAACTATGGCAAGGATGCATAGTTAGTGCATGTATATATCGAGTCATCTTTGGAGGCCTCTTCAAGGCTTCTACTGGCTGTTGAGATATCACACTCTCGTCGCTACCTTCTCATTGTTAAATCGTATTGTATTCTCCAATGCTCTCTCCCGCCCCCGGACGATTCTCGTACGGGTCCCTTGCGTGCTTCGTGGCTTTCTTTGCTTGCGAATCGTTGAGTAAATGCGTTTACCAATTCGAAAAATGTAGATATCGACACTGTTTGGCAGGCTTACAAACCATCGAAGTCTTTGGTCTGTTAGGGTGGACCCAAATCCTTTACACATGCGGGCTTCCTTAACTTGTCATATGGTCATTCTTACCGTCATCATTTTCTGTTTATACTTGGCCGATATGATCAAAGGGGTCTGTGTCTGTCGAAGAGAGGCATATTTGGGTTTGTGAACCCCTTTGGCATGGCTGTGACGGATATGGTGTCCACGAATGGCGAGTCGGCATAACCGTCTAGAGTCGCTTTCTCGAGTGGGGGTGGTAGCCTGGAACCCTACTTAGCATCTCCTTTAGTTCCAATCTTTTGATTAGTTATATTGGTCGAATCTGGGTCCTCCCGTCATTTGTCTGCATATTTCCTCCGATCCGGTTTCTTGAAGGTTCGATAAGCTCCGGCAGCCGGGGGTTGCGGTAACGATTGTCCCCTGCTGCCGCTTCACTTGCTGGTTTGACTCGGATCCTTCGCTACAAGTGTCGATCGATTCTTTGCAGGATCGCTAACGGGAGGCCACTGTTTGTATCCTACGCACCGGCCGGGCCGCCGACTATCCGGCGTGAGGTATCCTAACCCTCGTGGGGTTATCCTTCCATCCGATGGTGTCGTAGCCAAATCCAATCTTGTAATTATTTCACTGGTATCTCGCCGCCGCTTTGCCACTCCTTGCGTCGGATCTACCAAAGGAAATCTTCCTTCACTGTCTTGTTTTTGGAGTCTTTGGATCACGCTTCAGAGATCAATTTGTGCCCGAGCTCTCTGTCTCTCCTTCTTACCTCGATCTCCTCTCCTTTGATCTTCTCTCATGTTTTCCATAGCTTTACAAGATTTTCCACGCCGGCGAGCGTAACTGGGTGGGACCGGCGGGCGGCGGAGTGAGGCCCGAGCTTGATGTTCCTTTGTCTCGATCCGGTCTGGCCGAGACAACAGGGGTCCTGGGAGGTAGAGAGGCTTTTATTGTCGGTATGATTCTTGGGGTATGTCCGGGAGCCTGCGTGGCCATTGTCGATGTTGGACTTTGGGTAGACGATGGTGGTGGCGATGGCTGCCTGCTCCCTGACATGGCTCCAGATACTTGCTTTTCCATTGTATATTCAGAATATCAACGAATTGACGACCACAATGCCCCACGGTGGGCGCCAAACTGTTTAGGTCTTTTTTACCTAAGTCGATTTAGGGTCAATGTAGTCTATATTCGTTGGTTGATTGTATGATGATTCATATGTCAATAAGTAAACGGGAAATAAAGTGCGCAATGTAAATTGACACGTAAGATTTTGGTGACGCGGAAAACCCAATGTGGGAACAACCGCGGTAGGGACGATACCCTGCCAAGTATTGCACTATATGAATAGGAGGATGATTACAATGATAACGTTTATGCTAATCTTGCTGGCGTTAAGTATCAGGCCTGCAAGATCTCGTATAGAGTATATTTGTGAATGGTATGCCGTGATGTGGTTGTCTTGAATATAATCTTGAATGAATATATGGATGAGTGAATGAATGTCCTTCTTGATTTCCTTCCTTTGCTATTTATAGGGTGAGAACCCTAGATATGTCCTACCTTGAATATGGAAAGGGAATATTACTTCCATAAGGACTTCTTTCCAAATCCGAATTCCCTTACCAATTCTCCCCGATCTCCCTAACTTCTCCCTGACTTCTCCCTGACACCCTTTTCCTTAACGCGGGCACCTTCCACGGTGGGCTCTTGATCCTTCTCAAGCCCATCTCCCCTTTTCCTGACCGCGGGCTCCCTTCCTCCTTCCCTCTTCTTTATAATCTTTATTTTACTAAGTGGGCTTTCTTTATTACGCTATTTTTAGCCCAAACACTGACTGCTGGCAGGTCACTGTGAGAAATTATGCACGAATTGGCTAGCCTATCTCCTTTGGTCTCTGTGGCGTGTCTCTTGGCTGTTGAATATGTCAGTCCGCTCAAGTCTGAGCCGCCTGTTATCACGTTTATAATTTTGGTGCATGTAGGTGGGTCTGCCGGTTTGCCAGAGCCTACCTTATCTTGCTGCTTGCCCCCACGTGGTAATAGGTGGCTCAGCTTTCCTTGTTTGTACAGGCGCTTGATCTCTCTTCGTAATGTATAGCAATCCTCAGTGTTGTGCCCAATATCCCGGTGGAACTCACACTTCTTCTTGCTATCCTTCCTCCATGCCTGCTCTTCTACCGGTGGGTTAGGCCACCTGACTCCGTCTCCCATCTCTCTGAGTGCCTTCAAGATTCCTCCGATTCCTGTGGTGAATCCGTATTCTGCCAGAGTGGGGAGTACCTGATTTTCTTCGATTCTGTTGACTCTCCTCCCGTATGGTCTGTATCTCTCGTCCTTCTTACTGGTTGTTTGC
Source organism: Silene latifolia (assembly GCF_048544455.1). Lineage (NCBI taxonomy): Eukaryota > Viridiplantae > Streptophyta > Magnoliopsida > Caryophyllales > Caryophyllaceae > Silene > Silene latifolia. The sequence goes on from NC_133538.1 coordinate 320,571,116, forward strand.
TTTCTTCCTGATTTCTCTACGGCTGAGGTCTTTGAGATACTAGGTGTGCTCAAACAAGTCGGCTCTCGCTAAGACATCTTCCTCCAACCCGATTGCGGCAAATTGCCTTCTCTGTCTTTGCCTCGAAACTATGGCATGGATGCATGGTTAATCGCTTGTATAGGTCGGAGTCGTGGTGGAGGCCTCTTCGAAGGCTTCTACTGTGTTGAGACATCACACTCTCGTCGCTACCTTCTCATTGTTGAACCTAGTATTGTATTCTACAATGCTCTCTCCCCGCCCCGGACGATTCTCGTACATGTATCCCGAGTGCTTCGTGGCTTTCTGCCGCTTGCGAATGTTGGGTAAATGCGTTCACCAATTCCGCAAATGTAGATATCGACTGTTAGGCGTGCTCACAAACCATCGAAGTGCTTGGTCTGTTAGGATGGACCCAACCCTTTACACATGCACGCAGCTTCCTTAACTCCGCCATATAGTCATTCTCGTCATCATTTTCTCGCTTATACTTTGGTGATATGATCAAAGGGGTCTGTTGTGCCGTCGAAGAGAGGCATATTTGGATTCGTGAATCCCTTTAGCATGGCTGTGATAGATATGGTGTCCACGAATGGTGAGTCAGCATAACTGTCTAGAGCTGCTTTCTCGAGTGGGGATGGTAGCCCTGGGACCACCCGCATCTCTTTTAGTTCCAAGTCTTTCGATTAGTTATCTTGGCCGAATGGGGTCCGTCTGTCGCTATATCGCATATTTCCTCCCGATCCGGGTTCTTGAAGATTCTCGATAAGCTCCGGCGATCGGGGGGTTGTGGTAACGATGGTCCCTCGCCGCGTTCACTTGCTTTGGTTTAACTCGGATCTGCTGCGGGTGTCCGCCCACCATTCTGCGGGGCTTCGACGGAGAGGCCACTGTTTGTGTCCCTATGCGATTAGCCTACCCGGCTATCTATCGGTGTGAGGTATCCTAACCCTCGTGGGGTTATTCTTCCATCTGACGATCGTAGCCAAATCTAATCTTGTTATTAGCTCGGCTGGTATCTGCCTGCTGCCCGATACTCCCCGTGTCAAATCTATTAATGGAGATCTTCCTTCACCTGTCCCACCTGCTGGGGTGGCAGACTGCTGTTTCAGGATATCAATCTATGCCCAGAGCTCTCTATCGCTTCTTCTTGCCTCAACATCTGCTCCCCTTTGGTCTTCTCTTATGTTTTCCATAGCTTTTTGAAGATTTTCCACGCCAGTCAGTAAGATTTGTGTGGGACTAGGTGGCGGAGTGGTGCCTGAACTTGCTATTCCCTTGTCTGATCTGGGGTAATATGTGACAGCAGGAGTCTTAGGAGGTAGAGAAGCTTTTGTTGTCGGTATGATTCTTGAGGTATGTCCGGGAGCCTGCGTGGCCACCGTTGATGTTGGATTTTGGGTAGATAATGGTGGTGGCGATGGTTGCCTGCTCCCTGACACGGCTTCAGATGCTTGATTTTCCATTGTATATCTAGAATATCAACGATTGACGACCACAATGCCCCACGGTGGGCGCCAAACTGTTTAGGTATTTTTACCCAAGTCGATTGATTAGGGTCAATGTAGTCTATATTCGTTGGTCGATTGTATGATGATTCGTATGTCAATAAGTAAACGGAAAAATAAAGTGCGTAATGTAAATTGACATGAGAGATTTGGTGACGCGGAAAACCCAATGTGGGAACAACCGCGGGAGGGACGGTACCCTGCCAAGTGTTGCGCTATATGAATAGGAGGATGATTACAATTATGGTACGAAGCTTAATCCTGCTGACCCTAGGTGTCAGGCCTGCAAGATCTAGAATGAACGTATATTATTTCCAGAGATGTGATCTTGAATGTTTGATGAATGAACGCCGGTGTTGAATGAATGAATTCTTGATTCTCTCCCTTGGCTATTTATAGGGTAAGAACCCTAGATATGTCCTACCTTGAATATGGAAAGGGAATATAATTTCCATAAGGACTCTTTCCAAACCCGGACTCCCTTGCCAATGTCTCCCTTATCTCCCTGACTTCTCCCTAACTTCTCCCCGACACTTCCTTCCTTAATGCGAGCGCCTTCTATGATGGGCTCCTAATCTTCCTTAAGCCCGTTTCTCGACTCCCTTGTCCGCGGGATCCCTTCCTCCTTATCACTCCATCTATAGCCTTTACCTTATTAAGTGGACCTCCTCCATTATGCTATTTTTAGCCCAAACAGAGGTCAATTGTATAAATGCTTGAGTCTTCGCTGATATCAGTTTTGCATTAAGACTTAAAATCATAACGATGCATATGCTTATTATTTTATTCTTTTTTTCGCAGTGTAGAATACGTTTATTTTGATAATACTGTTACAACAAATGGCTGGAAATAACGAAATCCCAATGCCAAGTGAAACATTTGGACGCGAGTCCTGGCTGAAAGCTTTCATGGACCACATGAATCAGTTCACACGTCTGAAAAATGACGGGTCCAACTTTGCGGACTGGGAGGCATCATTGCGGAATGCTGCCATTACTGACGATAAGCTCAAGTACTTAACTGAGCCAATACCGGTAAACCCAGGCCCCAATGCAGGAGTTAACGAGTCACTTGCTTATAGTGACTTCGTCATGGAAGCGGGTGCGATAAAGAACGTGCTCATCTTTGCAATGGAAACCAATTTGCAGAGACGCTTCATTGCCCAAGGTGCAAACAAGATTTTCACCACGCTCACTAACGAGTTCTCAAAAGCACCGAGAATCATTACTTATGAGCATACCTGTCGCTTCTTTTATGCGAAACTCCAGAAAGGCCAACCGGTTAGCCCACACATTCTTAACATGATTGAGACTGTCGAGAAATTGGAGGCACTTGATTGCAAAATCAGTGAGAGCATAGTCATTGACCGTATGCTTCATTCACTTCATGATGGTTTTGCCCTTTTCAGGGCAAATTACTACATGAATGACATGAAGAAAAGTCCTCATGAGCTACACTCACTTCTCGTACGGGACCAGAAAGGATATGAAATTGAGTGGGAGTATGAAGCAAGATGGTCTCATGATTTCCAACAAGAATAAGGGTAAGGGCAAAGCTCCAGACGACCTAACTGTAGGTAAGCCAAAGTTTAAGAAGCCAGGAAACGGTAAGAGTGGGCCTGGTGAGACTAGTGGCTCAAAAGGCAAGGAAAAGAGCAAGGGCGGTGACATTTAATGCCACCATTATCACAAGACTAGACATTGGAGGAGGAACTGTCCCGTGTACCGTGAGGACATAAAAGCAGGCCGCTCAAAAGGCAAGGCAAGTTTCGGAACTTGGGTACTTGATACTGGTTGTTGTTCTCATCTGTGTAATCATTTGCAGGGCCTAAAAAACATCACACCTCTCGGAAAGGGTGATGTGGACCTGCGAGTCGGGAAGGGAGCTAGAGTTGCTGCAGTCTCGAAGGGAACATACGTAATCCAACTCCCTAGTGGTTTTGAGTTATATTTATAAAACTGTTACTATGTACCCAGTTTATCTAAGAACATTATTTCAGTTTCCGTACTTGATAAAGACGGTTTTTCATTTTTAATAAAGGATAATAGCTGTATTTTCTCTTTCAATGAAATGATTTATGGCAAAGCAGTTTCCATGAATGGAATTTATATCTTAGATCAAACCACAGAAATATTACACGTGAATAATAAGAAATTAAAGGTTGGTGACAAAGATCAAACCTATCTATGGCATTGTCGAATGGGACACATAAATGAAAAACGTGTAAAGAAACTCGTCGAGAATGGGACTATTCCCGCATTCGATTTTTCTACTTTTGGCACGTGTGAATCATGTCTTATCGGCAAGATGACTCGAATTTCCTTCAAAGGTGTTGGAATGTGCACTAGTGACCTATTAGGACTCATACATACTGATGTTTGTGGACCTATGTCAATTACCGCTAGAGATAGCTATAGATATTTTATCACTTTCACAGACGATTTGAGTAGATACGGATATGTCTACATGATGAAGCATAAAAGTGAGTCCTTTGAGAAATTCAAGGAATACCAGAATAAGGTTGAAAACCAAATGGGTAGAAAGGTTAAAGCACTCCGTTCAGATCGGGGTGGCGAATATCTTTCAAATGAGTTTGATCAACACCTCAAAGACTGTGGAATCGTTTTACAGTTAACTCCACCTGGAACACCTCAATTAAATGGTGTGTCCGAACGGAGAAATCGAACATTACTTGCAATGGTTCGATCCATGATGAGTCACACGGTAGTACCTGATTCATTATGGGGTTTTGCTCTTTTGTCAGCTGCTCTTATACTTAACCGAAGTCCGACTAAAGCTGTCGACAAGACTCCATATGAAATGTGGAAGGGAACGGTCCCTAACTTGTCCTTTATTCGGGTTTGGGGCTATGAGGCTTATGTCAAGTGGAGACACGAGGATAAGCTCGGCCCACGATCGGTCAAGACATACTTTATTGGTTATCTAAAAGGAACGTTTGGTAATTACTTCTATTCGCCTACCGAACAACGAGTTTTTGTTGCGGCTAGTGCAAAGTTATTAGAGAAAGAATTTCTCGAGAACAAGACAAGTAATAGAACCTTCGAGCTGTCGGAGATTCCAGAACCAACAACCGAGGAACAGTTGGAGGAAGTTGTTCCTCCAACTGATGATACGGTTAATATTCCTGAGGAACCTAGGAGGTCGGGTAGAGTCTCTAATCCTCCAGACAGATACATTATAGTCGAGGAGAGTGACGTTTTACTCCTAGAGAGTAATGAACCCGCTACCTATAAAGGTGCCATGACCTGTTCCGACTCAAAGCTTTGGCTTGAAGCCGTGCAATCCGAGATGGACTCCATGTATGAGAATGACGTATGGGATCTAGTTGATTTACCTAATAAGGTAAAACCTCTACAGTGCAAATGTCTTTACAAAATAAAGCGTTCTATAGACGGGCAACCAGATACCTATAAGGCACGACTAGTGGCAAAAGGTTTCACTCAAGTGCACGGATTGCATTATGATGAAATTTTTGCACCCGTAGTTATGCTTAGTTCCATTCGGATTATCTTAGCGATTGCCGCTTTTCATGACTATGAAATTTGGCAAATGGATGTGAAAACCGCCTTCTTAAACGGTTATTTGGAGGAGGAGTTGTACATGGTGCAACCCAAAGGTTTCATAGATCCTGAAAATCCTAAGAAAGTGTGCAAGCTTAAGCGTTCCATTTATGGACTTAAGCAAGCTTCTCGGAGTTGGAATCATCGTTTTGACCAGGTGATAAAAGAGTATGGTTTTACTCGATCGGTCGAAGAACCATGCTTATATATCAAGTCGAGTGGTAGCAAGGTTGTTTTCTTGATATTGTATGTCGATGACATACTCTTGATTGGGAATGACATTCCTCTCTTATCTTCGGTTAAAGGATGGTTGAAGAGCCATTTCCAGATGAAAGATCTGGGTGAGGCACAACGCAGATTGGGAATCCGTATCTACCGAGATAGATCACGACGGACGTTATCACTTAGTAAGGAGTCTTATTTGGATAAGATTCTTGAAAGGTTCAGCATGACCAACTCCAAGAAGGAGAACCTTCCAATGACGTCTGGGATGCAGTTGAGCAAGTCTCAGTCACCCACGACGCCTGAAGGGATTGAGCGCATGAGTCGTGTTCCTTATGCATCTGCAATAGGATCAATCATGTATGCCATGATATGCACACGTCCGGACGTGGCATATGCATTGAGTATGACGAGTCGGTACCAAAAGAATCTAGGTGAAACACACTGGATTGCTGTTAAAAACATCCTTAAGTACCTACGGAGGACTAAGGATAGGGTATTGACTTATGGAGGAGATACTAAGCTATGCGCAATCGATTACGCAGATGCTAGCTTCAAAACGGATCGAGATTATTTAAAATCTCAGTCCGGGTTCGTCTTCACTCTTAATGGTGCTGCGGTCAGCTTGAAGAGTTCCAAACAGGATGTTGTAGCTGATTCTACTACTGAATCCGAGTACTATGCCGCTTCGGAAGCAGCAAAGGAAGCTATATGGATGCGCCAATTCTTACAAGGACTTACGATAGTTCCTAGTTCGAATGACCCGATCACCATCTATTGTGACAATAGAGGTGCCATCTTCCAGGCTAAGGAGCCAAAGTCTAGCAACAAATCTAGACATGTACATCGGAAAGCTCACCTGATCCGTGATTACGTGGAGCAAGAAGAGATAGTGATTGACAAGATAGCTTCGGATGATAACATCGCGGATCCTCTCACTAAACCGTTGAATTATGATAAGCATGAAGGGCACGTTATTTCCATGGGAATTAAACGTGTTCCTGAGTTGTAGTAGTTGATTATGGATTTGATACATTATCTTTTTCATATACTATTTATAACTTCATCGTTTTATTTCATATTTTGTTTTTCATGTGGATTGTACTGACAACATTGAACGCCACAAAGTGAACTGAATTACATTATATTTGTTTTGGTCAATAATCGCCTTCATGAGCTGATAACTCTGGCTATTATATTGTGCAGTCGATTGATGGTGGGTTCAACGAGCCATAAGTCAAACGTTGGCTGATCGATCACATATACGAGTTATAACGATACCTCGTAGGACAATTTTTGTGACAACGTAATGGAGTCCTAAATGTTTAAAAACATTCGGTGCCAGGTCGTGGATTGGATGTCCATTGTGTTCCTAGAGTTGATTCTTTTGACTATCGACTGTCTCTTTATATTAAGGCAGTTTTTGGGTGACTTTGGTTTCTTTCTCATGGTCTGCCATAACAGGAGACTAAGTAGATTTTTTCTGGGTCATTTCATACTGTGCTTACATCTGCAGGATTCGAGTTGAAGAAAATATCCAACCTTTATCAGGTTTAGTTATTTCTCAGGGCCACTCGAAGAGTTGTAACTGAAATGCATGGCTATGCTCGAATGATGTTTCGTTTATCAGTTAAGTTACTCTCTAGTCGGGGAAACCACTCTTGATATTGATCACTTGTAAAATACGACCTTTGTGAATACGGATTTTGCAAATTATTTTACATTGAGTGGGAGAAATTTTAGGATATGAGAATCGGTTATCGCACATACACTTGTGAGGACAAGTGGGAGTTTGTTGGAGCTTGTGTCCTCCACAAATTAGTGTGATAACATTTATAAATCTCTTATAGGTTCACAAGGGTATACTTCGTATATTATCAGTTGATTAACGATTACTTAATAACGGTTGGCTTGCTAGAAAGTTTGACGTTATTATCATACTGATGGCGGTGATCAACTGGTCCCTAAAAGTCACACCTAAAGGATGTGTTTGAGAGATGTGATTATGGAAATGTAATCACATTGATGCCTTATATGACTAAAAGGTTAGTTCATGTATTTGACTAAACAGTTAGTCAATGTGTTGATGAGACGATTATTTAATTTAATTAAATCATATTAGCTGAGACGAATTAACTGTCAATTCGTAAATTGAATATAATATGTTATATTTAATAAATGTATATAATGTTAGCTTAAACGAATTAAGATGTTAATTCGTAATTAAATGTAACCAGTTATATTTAATTAGCAAATTATAAATATGCTATATTTATAGTTAAAGTATATATTATACATGATTATCATTTTAAATTATTACAGACCGGTATTAATAAATCGACTGCAAGTTGTTGTATGTAGACTTATTTATACGGAATAAAATAAATGACAATTTATATAATTAATACACTTTATATACATTTTGTAAACTACCAAAACAAGAAGATTTAATCTCCTTATTTTTGGTAGGTGGAAAAACCGAAAATGAGAAAATAATCTCTCTTATTTTTGGTTGGATGGGCCGAAAAAGAGGAAAGAAATATCTACCCTATTTTTCTCTTTTACACGATTTTAAGAGAGCTAGGGGAAACAATTTTCAAATCTAATTTTTCTAACCTAATTCACTCATCACACAAGAAAGAAAAACCCTAAAAATTAATCATCGAATTTTGGGGATCGATTCTAGCAAGAACAAAGGCATATCTCATATCATCTTGGATGCAACGATTAGGCGAATATCATTGCGATATTGTTCTTAGGCCGAATTTGCTAGGACCGAAGGTTGATTCTTCATCCCTATTCTATTTTGTTTATGTAAATTCTTTTATGACTAGTATTCATAAACATAATTTTGTTATAATCCTTATAATTTAAAGGGAAGTATACCGATATTTCCTACAAGTGGTATCAGAGTCAAGGCCACGAAATTATTTTATATGAATTTCATAATTGAATTTAGACAATAAAGTTTGATGAATCGAAAAAAAATGCAGCCGTGTAGAACAAATTTTTGCCGTATAAAAAAAAAATTATTTGCCGAAAATTTTCTGTTTTTTTTTGTTGATTAGATTTCCATTTTGATTTGTTCATATTGTTGTTTTAATCATTTAAGATGATAATATGATAAATTTGTAGATGTTTTGATTTAATTAGAATTAAATTGAAATGTAAATGGGAATTGTTTTTTGTTTTATGATGATAAATTGTTTTTGCTATATAGTTTTAGGCAAACAAATTAATTTAACATTCAAATCAATTGTGATGATCGCTTAATCATGATTTAGATGTTCTTTTTAATAAGTTAAATTGAATCATCAAATTTGAATATATGGTTAAATTAAAAAGATGATTTTGCCAATCTTGTTCTAATAGCAACTATAAACGAATTTGTTCATCTAATTTTTTTTAAGGCATAATGCCGAGTGACAAAAAGAAAAAAAGTTTCTGTTTTTCGGTTTTGTGATTATGCCGAGATGAAAAATTTTGTTTTTTTTTTCTTTTTTTCGGGCTGTTATTGCAGCGACCAGAAATTAAAAAAAAAATTGTTTTGTTTCGGTTTTTACAGAAAAACCGTGATTTATAAAAAAAAATTGTTTTTTATTTGGCACTATGCCGTGAGCTAAGAAAAAACAGGGGCTGGTTTTTTTATTTTTGGTAAATGCCGAGAGAAAAAAAAATTCTTGTTTTGTGCAAATGCCGAGAGCCTTATAAAAATAAAAAGAATTTTGTTTTATTTTGGCCTAGATTGATTATACATTAAATTTATAATGTATGATAAATTATTGTGAAGCGGTTCACAAATCATAGATACCTAATTATTTTAAAGAGGTTTAAAATAATGTGTGATTAAATTCATATTACAATATTAATGTGAATTAAGATTGAAATTAATGTGAGTAATTGAGGAATTGTCACTTAATTTGATCATTTAAATAGGTGGTTTGGGTAAATTAATCTACATAATTAAGGAATTATGTCTTGCATATTTAATTTTTTTTAGTTGATGCATTTTTTTTGTTGAATGAATCGTTGAATGGATTTATTTACGTATTTTTGCAATCGGTTGTAATTTGTAATACCTAGTGTGGCCTTAGTTAAATTATGTTTTCGTAATGACGGAAACATAATTTTTAATGTAATTTGAGATCTCGTATCTCCGTTTTGGTTTTCTTTTATATTATGGTTTTGAAATTAGAATGTAAATAGGTTAATTATGTAATTTTTAAATTGTAATTTGCGAAGACTAAAGATGGAGATTGGAGCTCACTCCCGCTACATGGACCAAGATGGAACATCAAGACAAGCTTCTCGGGTCCAAGGATGGATTCCAAAGTTGTATTTATGTTCATTTTGGTAGATAGGCCACACTAGGACTTTATTTTGTTTTATGTTTTACCGTTCTTATTGCTTTTCATTCACATAATAGTTAGTGCATCATATTCCGCCTAAAACCAAACCACCTATTAAAATGCATGAAAATTGACTCATATAGATTGAATGTTAGTTTTCATAGACATACAGATGTCACACATTTTAAGCCATCATCTTAGTTTATTCATTCACGCATGCTAGATATTAGTTCACTTAAAATGAATTAATAAAGATGATGGGATCTTCCTCTAAAACGGAAATTGAGACTAGTCTTTATAAGGGCAAACAACTATGAACCTTCTTCGTCGGTAGGGATATAGGACCTTACTCTCCATATGACCCCTTCTACGTTGGGTAAGTAGTTTGTGTTGACTTAGTTTACCTCAACATTATGATCCGAAGAGTTTCTCGTGATTATGATGGACTAAAGATAGAATTTACAGAAATTTATCGACCAAGAATTCTAACAGTAGAGTTAGCCAAAAGGTTGGCTTATCAATTTACATATAATTGAGTCTTGGAATCATTTATATAATTCTTGAGGGAGGTCAATTGTATAAATGCTTGAGTCTTCGCTTATATCAGTTTTGCATTAAGACTTAAAATCATAACTATGCATATGCTTATTATTTTTATTCTTTTTTTCGCAGTGTAGAATACGTTTATTTTGATAATACTGTTACAACAAATGGCTGGAAATAATGAAATCCCAATGCCAAGTGCCACACTTGGACGCGAGTCCCGGTCCGAAAGCTTTCATTGACCACATGAATCGCTTCACACGTCCGAAAAATGACGGGTCCAACTTTGCGGATTGGGAGGCATCATTGCGGAATGCTGCCATTGCTGACGGTAAGCTCAAGTACTTAATCGAGCCAATACCGGTAAACCTAGGCCCTAATGCAGGAGTTAACGAGTCACTTGCTTATAGTGACTTCGTCATGGAAGCGGGTGCGATAAAGAACGTACTCATCTTTGCAATGGAAACCAATTTGCAGAAACGCTTCATTGCCCAAGGTGCAAACAAGATTTTCACCACGCTCACTAACGAGTTCTCAAAAGCACCGAGAATCGTTACTTATGAGCATACCTGTCGCTTCTTTGATGCGAAACTCCAGAAGGGTCAACCGGTTAGCCCACACATTCTTAACATGATTGAGACTGTCGAGAAATTGGAGGCACTTGATTGCAAAATCAGTGAGAGCATAGTCATTGACCGTATGCTTCATTCACTTCATGATGGTTTTGCCCTTTTCAGGGAAAATTACTACATGAATTACATAAAGAAAAGTCCTCATGAGCTACACTCACTTCTCGTACAGACCGAGAAGGATATGAAATTGAGTGGGAGCATGACTCAAGATGTTCTCATGATTTCCAACAAGAATAAGTGTAAGAGCAAAGCTCTAGGCGACCTAACTGTAGGTAAGCCAAAGTTTAAGAAGCCAGGAAACGGTAAGAGTGGGCCTGGTGAGACTAGTGGCTCACAGGGTAAGGCAAAGAGCAAGGGCGGTGACATTGAATGCCACCATTGTCACAAGACTGGACATTGGAGAAGGAACTGTCCCGTGTACCGTGAGGACATAAAAGCAGGCCGCGTCACTCCTGTTGGTATGTCATCTTATATTTATATGATTGAGATTAACCATGCAAGTTTCGGAACTTGGGTACTTGATACTGGTTGTGGTTCTCATCTGTGTAATCATTTGCAGGGCCTAAAAAACATCACACCTCTCGAAAGGGTGATGTGGACCTGCGAGTCGGGAATGGAGCTAGAGTTGCTGCAGTCTCGAAGGGAACATACGTAATCCAACTCCCTAGTGGTTTTGAGTTATATTTATATAACTGTTACTATGTACCCAGTTTGTCTAAGAACATTATTTCAGTTTCCGTACTTGATAAAAACGGTTTTTCATTTTTAATAAAGGATAATAGCTGTATTTTCTCTTTTAATGAAATGATTTATGTCAAAGCAGTTTCCATGAATGGAATTTATATCTTAGATCAAACCACAGAAATATTATACGTGAATAATAAGAAATTAAAGGTTGGTGAAAAAGATCAAACCTATCTATGGCATTGTCGAATGGGACACATAAATGAAAAACGTGTAAAGAAACTCGTCGAGAATGGGACTATTCCCGCATTCGATTTTTCTACTTTTGGCACGTGTGAATCATGTCTTATCGGCAAGATGACTCGAATTTCCTTCAAAGGTGTTGGAATAAGCGCTAGTGACCTATTAGGACTCATACATACTGATGTTTGTGGACCTATGTCAATTACCGCTATAGATGGCTATAGATATTTTATCACTTTTACGGACGATTTGAGTGGATACGGATATGTCTACTTGATGAAGCATAAAAGTGAGTCCTTTGAGAAATTCAAGGAATACCAGAATAAGGTTGAAAACCAACTGGGTAGAAAGGTTAAAGCACTCCGTTCGGATCGGGGTGGCAAATATCTTTCAAATGAGTTTGATCAACACCTCAAAGACTGTGGAATCGTTTTACAGTTAACTCCACTTGGAACACCTCAATTAAATGGTGTGTCCGAACGGAGAAATCGAACATTACTTGATATGGTTCGATCCATGATGAGTCACATGGTAGTACTTGATTCATTATGGGGTTTTGCTCTTTTGCCAGCTGCTCTTATACTTAACCGAAGTCCGACTAAAGTTGTCGACAAGACTCCATATGAAATGTGGAAGCGAACGGTCCCTAACTTGTCCTTTATTCGGGTTTGGGGCTGCGAGGCTTATGTCAAGTGGAGACACGAGGATAAGCTCGGCCCACGATCGGTCAAGACATACTTTATTGGTTATCCAAAAGGAACGTTTGGTCATTACTTCTATTCGCCTACCGAACAACGAGTTTTTGTTGCGGCTAGTGCAAAGTTCTTAGAGAAAGAATTTCTCGAGAACAAGACAAGTAATAGAACCTTCGAGCTGTCGAAGATTCCAGAACCAACAACCGAGGAACAGATGGAGGAAGTTACTCCTCCAACTGATGATACGGTTAATATTCTTGAGGAACCTAGGAGGTCGGGTAGAGTCTCTAATCCTCCAGACAGATACATTGGTATGGTCGAGGAGAGTGACGTTTTACTCCTAGAGAGTAATGAACCCGCTACCTATAAAGGTGGCATACCCTGTTCCGACTCAAAGCTTTGGCTTGAAGCCATGCAATCCGAGATGGACTCCATGTATGAGAATGACATATGGGATCTAGTTGATTTACCTAATAAGGTAAAACCTCTACAGTGCAAATGGCTTTACAAAATAAAGTGTTCTGTAGATGGGCAACCAGATACCTATAAGGCACGACTAGTGGCAAAAGGTTTCACTCAAGTGCACGGATTGCATTCTGATGAAATTTTTGCACCCGTAGTTATGCTGCATTCCATTCGGATTATCTTAGCGATTGCCGCTTTTCATGACTATGAAATTTGGCAAATGGATGTGAAAACCGCCTTCTTAAACGGTTATTTGGAGGAGGAGTTGTACATGGTGCAACCCGAAGGTTTCAAAGATCCTGAAAATCCTAAGAAAGTGTGCAAGCTTAAGCGTTCCATTTATGGACTTAAGCAAGCTTCTCGGAATTGGAATCATTGTTTCGACCAGGTGATAAAAGAGTATGGTTTTACTCGATCGGTCGAGGAACCATGCTTATATATCAAGTCGAGTGGGAGCAAGGTTGTTTTCTTGATATTGTATGTCGATGACATACTCTTGATTGGGAATGACATTCCTCTCTTATCTTCGGTTAAAGGATGGTTGAAGAACCATTTCCAGATGAAAGATCTGGGTGAGGCACAACGCATATTGGGAATCCGTATCTACCGAGATAGATCACGACGGACGTTATCACTTAGTCAGGAGTCTTATTTGGATAAGATTCTTGAAAGGTTCAAAGATGACCAACTCCAAGAAGGGGAACCTTCCAATGACGTGGGGATGCGGTTGAGCAAGTCTCAGTCACCCACGACGCCTGAAGGGATTGAGCGCATGAGTCGTGTTCCTTATGCATCTGCAATAGGATCAATCATGTATGTCATGATATGCACACGTCCAGACGTGGCATATGCAATGAGTATGATGAGTCGGTACCAAAAGAATCCAGGTGAAACACACTGGATAGCTGTTAAAAACATCCTTAAGTACCTACGGAGCACTAAGGATAGGGTATTGACTTATGGAGGAGATACTAAGCCATGCGCAATCGGTTACGCAGATGCTAGCTTCCAAACGGATCGAGATGATTCAAAATCTCAGTCCGGGTTTGTCTTGACTCTTAATGGTGTTTGCGGTCACCGGAAGAGTTCCAAACGGATGTTGTAGCCGATTCTACTCTCAATCCGAGTACTATGCCGCTCGGAAGCAAAGAAAGGAAGCTATATGGATGCGTCAATTCTTACAAGGACTTACGATAGTTCCTAGTTCAAATGACCCGATCACCATCTATTGTGACAATAGAGGTGCCATCTTCCAGGCTAAGGAGCCAAAGTCTAGCAACAAATCTAGATATGTACATCGGAAAGCTCACCTAATTCGTGATTCCGTGGAGCAAGAAGAGATAGTGATTGACAAGATAGCTTCGGATGATAATATCGCGGATCCTCTCACTAAACCGTCGAATTATGATAAGCATGAAGGGCACGTTATTTCCATGGGAATTAAACGTGTTCCTGAGTTGTAGTAGTTGATTATGGATTTGATACATTATCTTTTTCATATACTATTTATAACTTCATCGTTTTATTTCATATTTTGTTTTTCATGTGGATTGTACTGACAACATTGAACGCCACAAAGTGAACTGAATTACATTATATTTGTTTTGGTCAATAATCGCCTTCATGAGCTGATAACTCTGGCTATTATATTGTGCAGTCGATTGATGGTGGGTTCAACGAGCCATAAGTCAAACGTTGGCTGATCGATCACATATACGAGTTATAACGATACCTCGTAGGACAATTTTTGTGACAACGTAATGGAGTCCTACATGTTTAAAAACATTCGGTGCCAGGCCGTGGATTGGACGTCCATTGTGTTCCTAGAGTCGATTCTTTTGACTATCACTTGGCTCTTGAGATTAAGGCAGTTTTTGGGTGACTTTGGTTTCTTTCTCATGGTCTGCCATAACAGGAGACTAAGTAGACTTTTTCTGGGTCATTTCATACTGTGCTTACATCTGCAGGATTCGAGTTGAAGAAAATATCCAACCTTTATCAGGTTTAGTTATTTCTCAGGGCCACTCGAGGAGTTGTAACTGAAATGCATGGCCATGCTCAAATGATGATTCGTTTATCATTTATGTTACTCTCTAGTCGGGGAAACCACTCTTAATATTGATCACTTGTAAAATACGACATTTGTGAATACGGATTTTGCAAATTGTTTATATTGAGTGGGAGAAATTTTAGGATATGAGAATCGGTTATCGCACACACACTTGTGAGGACAAGTGGGAGTTTGTTGGAGCTTGTGTCCTCCACAAATTAGTGTGATAACATTTATAAATCTCTTATAGGTTCACAAGGGTATACTTCGTATTTTATCAGTTGATTAACGATTACTTAATAACGGTTGGCTTGCTAGAAAGTTTGACGTTATTATCATACTGATGGCGGTGATCAACTGGTCCCTAAAAGTCACACCTAAAGAGTGTGTTTGAGAGATGTGATTATGGAAATGTAATCACATTGATGCCTTATTTGACTAAAAGGTTAGTTCATGTATTTGACTAAACAGTTAGTCAATGTGTTGATGAGACGATTATTTAATTTAATTAAATAATATTAGCTGAGACGAATTAACTGTCAATTCGTAAATTAAATATAATATGTTATATTTAATAAATATATATAATGTTAGCTTAAACGAATTAAGATGTTAATTCGTAATTAAATATAACCAGTTATATTTAATTAGCAAATTATAAATATGCGATATTTATAGTTAAAGTATATATTATACATGATTGTCATTATAAATTATTACAGACCGGTATTAATAAATCGACTGCAAGTTGTTGTATGTAGACTTATTTATACGGAATAAAATAAATGACAATTTATAAATTTAATACACTTTATATACATTTTGTAAACTACCAAAATAAGAAGATTTAATCTCCTTATTTTTGGTAGGTGGAAAAACCGAAAATGAGAAAATAATCTCTCTTATTTTCGGTTGGATGGGCCGAAAAAAAGGAAAGAAATATCTACCCTATTTTGCTCTTTTACACGGTTTTAAGAGAGCTAGGGGAGACAATTTTCTAACCTAATTTTTCTAACCTAATTCACTCATCACACAAGAAAGAAAAACCCTAAAAATTAATCATCGAATTTTGGGGATCGATTCTAGCAAGAACAAAGGCATATCTCATATCATCTTGGGTGCAACGATTAGGCGAATATCATTGCGATATTGTTCTTAGGCCGATTTTGCTAGGACCGAAGGTTGATTATTCATCCCTATTCTATTTTGTTTATGTAAATTCTTTTATGACTAGTATTCATAAATATAATTTCGTTATAATCCTTATAATTTAAAGGGAAGTATACCGATATTTCCTACATCACTATGCTCGTGCTCATGTATGAATATCTAAATCGTTAAAGTTCGATGTAATTATGTAAGACGATTACACTAATAAATGAGCGAGATGGAGGGACTATTAAATAGAGTACATAATTAGTCTTATGTAAGACGATTTTACACTAATATAATTATAAAATGGATCTAAACACAATTATTTGGTAGAGCTAGTCGCTCTTATGTAAGATGATTTACACTAAACATTATGATAGTAAGGAGAAGTGGTATTTAAAAATCTCGTTTTATGATAAATTAACTATCTTAAACAAGTGTATATGTCGTGTTAGATTATCCCTATATATTTACTACTGTTAAAAATTAATTATTGACGTAAGACATGTATTATAATTTAATAACACCTCTGAATCATTTTTACAGTGAGGACGAGGATTAGTTTTCCCGTGTTGGTGCTTCAATCTTATACGTATGGAACACTCACTTATGTTAAGTATATTCTTGCTTTTACCAATGATCAACAAATAGGTGTCATTGATTTATGTCTTTCTGATTTAGAAATGTTTTAGTAATTAATATAAAACACATAATAAAACAACGTCTTATCTACTTGTAATAGAATAATTTTATTAAAATTTGTTTTAATCTTATGAAATATATTATTATCAGGATAATTGAATAAAAATATAGATATATATTTTTTTTCGTAATACTTGTAACCATATTAAAACGCAACCTTAAGAATAGCTTAATTAAACAAAGTATGGAGTATATGTGATGCGGGAGCATTGGAAGATAGCGAAAATGAAGTGCTCATTAGTCGAAATGTAACTCAAATTACAGAAGGTTTCAAAATGGGGTCGAATTATGTGACGATGTTGAAATGGGAGAGCAATGAAGGTGGCGGAGCTGGAAACACGCTTCCCTAAGCCGTGTAGGAGCACGGAATTCCAGCCATGTCAGGAGACACGATTTCGTAAATTGTGTTTGATTAGTTATTAGTTTATTTTACTGTTTTCAAATAAAATTAGGAAACTCTATATTTCCTAATCCTAGTTTTATTTAGCTTCCAAAAATCTGATTTTTATTAGTTAATAATTATATAATAAGTTTCCTAGTTAGTTTAGGAAAAATAGCTTGGAAGATAAGTTGAGGAATTAGATCTCGAGTCAGATTGTGACATCGAGTAGGACTATAAATAAGGACCGATTGTGGCCTTATTTTTCAGAATATTTCAGAAATACAATAAAGTCTACTGTTCGTAAAACGTGTGTCAATCTTGCGAGATTAGATTAGGACTCTTCCTTGCAAGGCTGAGTTATAGCAAATCGAGCTATAACCTTGCGAGGTTAGAACAAGATTCGCTAATCTATCCTGTTCTTTGTTCCAAATTCACGCAATTACCAACAATATTTCCTTGTTTTCTGATCTTATACACGACATACTCAAAACTAATCAATAATTCCACTGCAATTTAAACTAACGTTACATTCTAACGAACGAATTCTATATCAAATTGGTTACCAGAGCAAGGTTCAGATTTATTCCTTAATAGATCTGTTTTGGGAAGTTGTTAATTATGGTTAACGACAAAGATGGTAATGGCACTCCGAAAACATGAGAAGATGGTCATAACGAGTTAAAGACGGAGATGGCTCAGATGTCTTATGTTTTAAAGGAGATAGCAACTATGTTAAAGAATAAGGAAAAGAAAAAGAATTCGGACAGTCCGTCCGAATCTGAAGAAGATGAGCAGCCAAAGGAGAAAAAGAAAAACAAGAACGATGATGACAGAGGCCTTAAACTCGACATACCCGAGTTTAATGGAGATCTAGATGCTGAAAAGTTTCTGGATTGGATTCGTCAAGCAGAGAGGATTTTCGAATACAAAGACTACGATGAGCATAAGCAATTTAAGGTTGCTACATTAAAATTAACCAAGTACGCGTCTTTATGGTACGAAAATCTGAAGAAGCAACACAAGAAAGACAGAAAACCTAAGATTGAAACTTGGGAAAAGTTAAAGAAGCATCTTATGAAGAGGTTTCTTCCTAGAGACTTCGAGCAAGATAATTACTTAAATCTAACATCTTTAACGTAGGAAAGCTTGAGTGTTGACGATTATGTGAAAGAATTCGAGAAATTGAGCATTGTTTGCGATTTGGAAGAGAAGGAAGAATTGAGAACTGCGCGTTTTATTCGTGGCCTCAATTCGAGCCTAGCACAACGGGTGGAAATCCAGAATTATGATGGATTTAACGATGTTTGCAGGCTAACTCTTAAATTCGAGAAGCAAGATAAAGGCAAGAAATCCTATGCTCGTGATTATTCGAGGAATTCGAGCACTTACTCAAAACCAAAGAGCTACCACGACCAAAGAGCAAGGATGTACGAAAGGAGGATCCAAAAGATAAGGGCAAGGGTACAATGGTTGAAACAAAGGATGCGAGATTGCGATGATGTTTCAAGTGCCAAGGATATGGGTACATTGCCAATGAATGTCCGCAAAAGCGAGCTCTAACGATTCAAGAATTGGTTGAATTAGTTCCGAACTTTGTGCTTCCAGAACCCGAATCTAAATCTGATTTTCAAGAGGAGGAGAGTGGCGATGAAGTGATACACGTTGTTGAACCCTACAGCGACGAGGAGAAGGAGGTGTTGGTGCTTCGAAGCCTCCACACCGAGGCTTCTCATGTTGAAGAGGAGCAAAGGGAACGATTATTTCATTCTCGTTGTAAGGTAAACAATCATATTTGCACTCTAATTGTGGATAGCGGTTCTTGTACCAATGTCGTATCTAGAGATTTAGTTGATAATATGAAGTTGCCAACTAAAAACCACCCTAAACCATACAAATTGCATTGGCTTGACGGTAATAACGGGATATTAGTTAAGAAACAGGCCCTAGTATCGTTAAAATTGGGACCGTATGAAGATAAGGTGTTGTGTGATGTAATCCCGATGAATGCTTGTCATATTTTACTGGGTAGGCCGTGGCAATATGATCGAAAGGTAGAATATGACGGGAGGAGCAATGTTTATGTCGTGACTAAAGGAAAAGCTAAATATCATCTTAACCCGTTGTCACCAAGTAACATAAGAAGCATGTTGCAAAGGAGAGTTTGTTTTTAGAAGCAAGTGAAGTAGAGGAGTTCCTTGCTCAAGGAAAACGAGCTTATGTGCTGGTTGTCCGAGACTTGGAGTCCGTTGGTGAGAGTAATCGCCGAGGAGTTCAGGGGTTACTTGATGAGTTCATGGATGTGTTTCCCGAGGAGTTACCATATGGGTTACCTCCCTTGCGGGGAATTGAACATCGCATTGACTTAATTCCCGGAGCTGCATTGCCTAATAAACCAGCTTATCGGTGTAATCCCGAGGAAGCTAAATAATTACAGAGGCAAGTACAGGAATTAATATATCGAGGGTATGTACAAGAGAGCTTGAGTCCATATGCAGTACCAGCGTTATTAGTTCCGAAAAAGGAGGGAACTTGGCGAATGTGTATAGACAGTAGAGCGGTGAACAACATTACAATCAAATACCGCTTTCCTATGCCAAGGCTTGACGATATGTTAGACGAACTTTCTGGTTCGTGTGTTTTCTCTAAACTTGATTTACGGAGTGGTTATCATCAGATGAGAATTCGATAGGGAGATGCTTTTAAAACGAAACAGGGGTTATATGAATGGCTCGTGATGCCATTTAGTTTATGTAACGCTCCTAGCTCGTTTATGAGGCTTATGAATGAAGTGTTAAGGCCTTTCCTTAACAAGTTTGTGGTTGTATATCTCGATGATATTCTGATTTATAGCAAGAATGAAGAAGAGCACAAACAGCATTTAAGATCTGTGTTCGAAGTTATGCGAAAACAAAAGCTATTTGGCAAGCTTGAGAAGTGCACGTTTATGGTGCCAAGTGTAGTGTTTCTTGGTTACATTGTGGGCAAAGATGGCGTGAGTATGGACCGATCTAAAGTTGAAGCAATTCAGGCCTGGCCGGTTCCTAAATCGACTACGGAGGTGCGGAGTTTCCATGGGTTAGCATCATTTTATAGACGATTCATTCAAGGATTTAGTTCGATCATGGCTCCAATTACAGAGCTGACCAAGAAAGGGGTTTTCGTGTGGACTACTAGTGCCCAAAAGGCGCTTGAAGAAGTGAAGGGTAAGTTGTGTTCCGGACCTGTTTTAGCACTTCCTAATTTCGACAAGTTGTTTGAGGTTGAATGTGATGCGAGTGGTGTTGGAATTGGTGCTGTATTGGTGCAAGAGAAACGGCGTATTTCGTATTTCAGCGAGAAGCTAGGTGGTGCGAGGCTAAACTACTCAACTTACGATAAAGAATTCTATGCCATTGTGAGAGCATTAGATCATTGGAGTCACTATTTGCGACCAAAGCCATTTGTGTTACATTCTGATCACGAGGCTCTTAAGCATATACATGGGCAGCAAAAGTTGAATCCAAGGCACGCTAAATGGGTCGAGTCTCTGCAATCTTTTACTTTCTCATCAAAGTATAAGATGGGAAGTTCGAATGTTGTAGCTGATGCACTTTCCAGGAGGCATTGTTTGTTGGTTGAGCTCGATGCAAGATTGTTGGGTTTCGAGCATATTAAGGAGTTGTATAAGACTGATCCATCTTTTGCTAAAGAGTTGATTGAGCCTACTGGAGCTTATACATTGCAAGATGGATTTTTATTCAAGGGAAATCGACTTTGCATTCCACAAAGTTCGATTCAGGAATTACTTGTTCGCGAAGCTCATGGAGGAGCAATAGCTGGTCACTTTGGTTCTAATAAAACTTACGACATTGTAAGTGAACATTTTTATTGGTCAAAGATGATTAAGGATGTTCAAGAAATCGTGGCTAAGTGTGTCGTGTGTCAAAAGGCAAAGATTTCATTTGCTAAAGAGCTGTACACGCCATTACCAGTTCCGAAACAGCCTTGGAGCGAGGTTAGTATGGATTTTATACTCGGGTTGCCAAGAACTCAGCGTGGTAAAGACTTAATAATGGTTGTTGTTGATCGGTTTTCGAAGATGGCTCATTTTATTCCTTGTCATAAAACCGATGACGCTACTAATGTTGATGATCTTTATTACAAAGAAGTGGTTCGTTTACATGGAATTCCACTTACCATTGTATCGGATCGAGATGTAAAGTTTCTTAGTTATTTCTGGAAAACGTTATGGCGTTTGATGGGAACTAAGTTACTATTTAGTACTTCTCACCATCCACAAACAGATGGTCAGACGGAAGTAACTAATCGCACTCTTGGGAGTTTATTAAGAGGATTAGTTAGCAAGAGCACAAAGGATTGGGATGTTAAACTCGCACATGCCGAGTTTGCTTACAATCAAACTCCATCTGTTACTACTGGGAGAGCTCCATTCGAAATTGTGTACGGAGTCAATCCATTTCCGCCTATTGACTTGGTTCCAATCCCAAAGAAAGATCTCATGAGTTTCGAAGCAAAAGATAGACAAGCGACATTTCTTCGTACTTGTGAACAGGTGAGAACTCAAATAGAGAAGGCAAATGCAAAATACTAGGAGAAAGCTAACAAGCATAGAAAACAGCCTGTGTTCAAGGTAGGAGATCTTGTGTGGCTGCACTTAAGGAAAGAACGATTTCCGTCTAAGTGCAAAATAAACTAATGCCAAGAGTTGATGGTCCGTTCAAAGTCCTAGAATGTTATGGTTCGAATGCTTACAAGCTGGATTTGCCAAGTGAGTATGGAGGAGTGAGTGCAACTTTCAATGTGGGAGATCTATCACCGTATCTTGATGACGAATATTTGAGGTCAAATTCTCGAAAAGAAGGAGGGAATGATGCGGGAGCATTGGAAGATAGCGAAAATGAAGTGCTCATTAGTCGAAATGTAACTCAAATTACAGAAGGTTTCAAAACGGGGTCGAGTTATGTGACGATGTTGAAATGGGAGAGCAATGAAGGTGGCGGAGCTGGAAACACGCTTCCCTAAGCCGTGTAGGAGCACGGAATTCCAGCCATGTTAGGAGACACGATTTCCTAAATTGTGTTGGATTAGTTATTAGTTTATTTTACTGTTTTCAAATAAAATTAGGAAACTCTATATTTCCTAATCCTAGTTTTATTTAGCTTCCACAAATCTGATTTTTATTAGTTAATAATTATATAATAAGTTTCCTAGTTAGTTTAGGAAAAATAGCTTGGAAGATAAGTTGAGAAATTAGATCTCGAGTCAGATTGTGACATCGAGTAGGACTATAAATAAGGACCAATTGTGGCCTTATTTTTCAGAATATTTCAGAAATACAATAAAGTTTACTGTTCGTAAAACTTGTATCAATCATGCGAGACTAGATTAGGACTCTTCCTTGCGAGGCTGAGTTATAGCAAATCGAGCTATAACCTTGCGAGGTTAGAATAAGATTCACTAATCTATCCTGTTCTTTGTTCCAAATTCACGCAATTACCAACAATATTTCCTTGTTTTCTGATCTTATACACGACATACTCAAAACTAATCAATAATTCCGCTGCAATTTAAACTAACGTTACATTCTAACGAACGAATTCTATATCATATGGCTATGTTCGATATCGGTGTAGATGGCGTTGTTTGGCTCATATAAAAACAGTGAACTCAAAGTAATTATTTTTAAACAAAACACTTCTTTTTCTAGGAATGATTGTTCAGCTTCGTTTTATCACTTTGGGTGATATTGCATTGAATTTTGCGATTTGGGAGAAAAGTTCATGGGAAATATAAAACCACATAAAATAAACATTGTTTTCAGTAGAGGGAGTATTAGAGAAGAGTACGATATTGACCGTTTTTATAGATAAGTAACTGAATTTTCATAATGCTTGGTGTTGAGAATGTACAAATAACCATACTTAGTAAACTCGAGTTGATATAAACTTGATCTGGTCTTGAATAGATTTTACAATTGACGCATCCTGAAAATGTATGTTATAAAATTGCGGTTTAAATACGTCTAAAAACTTATGTGTCGTATAATTTTCCTATTAATTTTATTACATATTCTTTCAACAATGTTGTCCAAATAATTAAAAATAATCTTAAGAAATCTACTCTTATTAGGAGAAATATTTTATATTAAATCTTAAGAAATCTACTTTATATATATATATATATATATATATATATATATATATATATATATATATATATATATATATATATATATATATATATATATATATATATGTATATGTATGTAACACCCCCGTCTACTAATGAGCCTTAACAAGACCTTCCCCAGCAGATAAGGGCTCTATCATCTCGGTTGCCCGAGGAATAGTAATAATCAAATGTCGATAAAAGAACAATTATGTTTATTTACAAGTTATTAACCAAAACAAAGAGATACAACTCGTGACATATAACATCTATGTGAAACTGTCTCAGCCATGACTCGTGGTAGACTCGTCCCTCCAAGCACCCAACTAAGATCTATATATCAACCTGTCAAGACCGACTGCTCACCATAGTGGATCACGGCAGACACAACACAAGATACACATATCACCTTCTCCAATCACCCACACACCTCTGACTACCCGAAGGTCCAGTCCTGGCAGATTACCGATCGCAACCTGTAATCCACCTGCCAGCGGGGGACCGCAACCCTACCCACCAAATCCCCGCTCATCAATCCCGAGCGAAAACCCATGTTCCTTAATGTGCACATCCCCTCCTGTGGCGGGTTCCATAGAGGGCGAATCAGGGGTGTGAAGCCACTCCCGCAAGTGACTCCACTCAGCCGAGGACGCGCCTCGCGAACCGAAGATAAACAAACAACAACCAACTACAAACAATCCACACTATCAATCATAACACCAAATACAATCAAGCGCTACAATCGATATACTAGACAACCAATAGTACTGAGTAGAAGCAACTACCTCTAGCAAACCGCAGCGATTCCGCACAAGACCACATGACGACAAGCAACCTCCATAACTACCTATAACAAACAGTATGACCATCTATTACTACCGCCACAATCACAAATGAAACCAAGGAAGACGATGATAATGATGACAACATACATATACATAGCATTCCGGCGACAAGACCGCTACCCGACTCATGATTGCCATCCCCATGGTGTCTCCACTCTCAAAAGCTCCAAAAGGGTGAATATAGATGAAGGGATAGACATCATACCCACCTGGTACAACTATTCTATTTACCCACCTAACAAATATTCATTAACAACAATTAGTTACGAATCACCAAAGCACAGTAGAGTATCAGCCACTTATACAACAAGCAAATTAACATCCATTTTAAATTAACTCCACAACAATAATATTACTTTTTTACATCATTTATATTACTCAACAATGTAATAATTCAATTACTTAACGAATTCACTTATCATCCACGTCCATTACCTTTACATAGCTGACGGACACCGTTTAAATTCTTAAGCAGACAAAATGATTAAGCAACCTGAGGATTTTACCAACAATTACTAACAATTACTCAAAATGTACTAAAATGTACTCAAAATACTCAAAATGTGATATCTTTGTCATGAATTTGTCATTTCCTTCACACGACATTACATTCCCCTCTTAAAAGGAACTTCGTCCCCGAAGTTAACCTTCAAGACGAACTACAAACATTAAACGAAAAGATAACTCCACGCAATCTTGACACGACAAAACAATTTTAACATACATTTAGACCAACAACCTATCATAGCACTTCATTGAAATTACTTAGATAATATGTATACATGTTAATATATATTAGATGTAGATGACACCAAATAAGCAAGTGAAATGCACCGTTACCAAATTAGTACTATATTTGAATCCTGAGAAATTCCTTAGGGGATATTACCCAATCATGAGTACTCAACATGACTAGCTGTAAACTTAAGACCGCAACAATATACTATAACCACCGTTTAACATGGTACTTCAAGCAATTCAATTAAGCATTCATGTTGAAAAGTAATGAAGACCGTATTGACCTTGTATAAACTACACTTGAAGCAAGAGGACGTTATTATTAACATGACAATGAAACCTATTATCAACAAAGTATATATGCATGATGACCCTTAACAATTTAGAAAGAAATAAACGATAACAGGGGCACTCGATCGAGTTAAGAAACAACTCGATCGAGTTGAGGCTACTCGATCGAGTTCAACAGCTACTCGATCGAGTATATCGAGTCCAGTAAGCATTGCAGAATCCCATACGCAGTTTCTTGACCGAGTTAGGGGCACTCGATCGAGTAACTATAGGTCAAGTTGCTATATATACACGTTGTCATACTAAGAAAACATAACCATCACCGGAGTTTCATCTCCGACATTATCCACCTGCATAACAAGTTTCAAAATCCAACGAAATACGGCCTTATGGCCAAGTACAACCCAAAGTATATCCAAGTACCAACAAAACAAGTAGCCACTAACTAAAAATCCATGAAAGCAAATGTAAAACAACAATAAACAACATCACTCTAAACCCGGCTCCTCCATCTCCTCATCTCCGCCTCCTCCTCCGGATTTGCCGGCTCCAGCTGTAGCCTCGCCTGTGGTAGCTCCCATACCTGGGTCTCCTCCTTCTCGCCATGGCGCCAAACAACCGAAAGGGTAACTCCTAGGCTCCCCCCACGTAGCCGGATCTACACCATAAGAGTGGAAGACTCAACTATCATCCCCGACACCCCTCCACCAAACTGGTTGGGCCAGGTTGGTCTAAATTCCCTGCACGTATGCCATCTCATGAAGGTTCCGGAGCGTCAACGTGTTAGATACCCTCTCTGTGAGCTCACTCACCTGCATCGCGGGTCTAAAGGAAGAAGGGTAACTGGGGTACTGGTACTGTGGAGGCACGGGCTGCACAGGCTGAGTCTCACCAACCCTCTCCCTCACCCGTCTAGGACCTCTCCCTACTCTAGGTATCTGATCCTCAGGTCTAGCCTGGTCCCCCTTGGTCGGTTCCTGTATCACCTCTAAAAGACCATCATCTATGAGGTAGTACTGCCGGGTAGGGGCAGCCTCATCGTCATCGGAGTCCGATAAAACCACTACCGCTGTCAAAGGCTCAGTCACAGGGAGATGCTCTGGGTCAGGTAGCTTCATCCATCTCATACCCCATACTTTCCAAGCTAACCCACCACCCTCCAAAGTCCTCAACCATTTCTGGTCAATGAAGTAGTCCTTATCCAAGGTGGGCACAACTGAGACCATAGGTGTGAGGGCCGAAGAGGCCTCAAAGGTAGTCAACCGCTCAGCTAACCGTGTGGCAATAGAACCACAACTCAAGTACCAGGTCGAAGAGGTGGCCATCAAGGCCAAGCTAGCACAAACGATGGTCGGGGCACTAAAGGAGACTCTATGTGCTCGGGCGGGGTTTAGATAGGTGACCAACAACATAACCTCGTGTGAGTTCAACTTATTCACATCCCTCCTATCGTACAGCAAAGAGGTCAAAGCTCGGAGGAAGATTTTCAAAGTGACATTTGAACATCATTAATCAACGTGTTACTTGAAGTAGGGGCAGCCTTACCAGTGAAACAGGGCATATAACTGCTATCCCCACACTCAGTCGAGATGTCTCTAATAGATCCCTTCTCATGTCGAGCAAGTCCAAGGTGAGAATCAAACTGGTCCATGGACAAAAGAAAACGGGTGTTCATAAGACGGAAATGTACCGTCTTAGCTGCCACATCATAAGAAAAAGAGCTCATAAACTCCAAAGTCAAGAAACGGTAAGAGTGCTTCCTAAGACGATACAACTGTGGGTATACATCCGTATAATACCCTTTAAATTTAGGACTATAACGTAAATTTAAACATGTGATTATGGTCATAAAACATAAATACAATAGAAACGATAAGGAACAAGAAATAACCTCGGGTCCTTTGATGCACGGCGTAAAGAACAGAAATCAAACGAGATTCCCTCCTAATTGTTGCACCCAAGACTTGTCCGAGATATGCCCTTGTGCTAGAACGTGTTCTCCGATTGCCTTGCAATATTGGGAGAACTTGTTGTGAGGTTTTCGAGATGTGAGATCTGAGTTTCAGAGAGAAAGTGTCTCCAAAACCCTAGTTTTCTGTAAAATGAAATGTCTAGGTCAAAAGGAGAGGGAGTCTCTCCTTTTGTTAACCTCGGCCAGCCGTGGGTTTGCATGGGGAAGTGGGCTTCCACTTCCTCTTAATTTTACCTCGTGGTCCGGCTCATAAATTGCTAAATGTATATGACGCGGTTTATTATAAATCACATCGGTTATCGGAAATTAAGGCATCAGCTAATAATACAGGTTAGCTGAATTATTAATACGTGTCCGACAAAACAATATTGTATAATTATATTCAATATACATTTAATTAAATATAAAACGCTTATATTTAATTTTACGAATTAACTGGTTAATTCGCCTTAGCCCATGATATTTAATCCGTATTAAATATAATATCTCAACATCACATATTTGACTAATTACTAGTCAAATAACTCGACTAATCGGTTAGTCGATTTGGCATCTACATGTCAGTATTTTCATACCGTCACATCTCTCGAACGTATCCTATAGGTGTGACTTTTAGGGACCAGTTGATCACCGCCATCTGTATGACAATAACGTCAAACTTATCTAGCAAGCCAACCGTTATTGATAAACGTGGATCAACTGATAATAATACCAAAAGTATGCCCTTTGATCCTTTTAGAGGTTTATAAGTCCTTGCACTAACTGTTAAGGACACCAACCCCAACAACAACCCCGCCAAACCCAAGGTCTCAAAGATATGTCGCACTTCTGTCTCTATTTTCAGGTCCTCAAGGATGGTAGTGTCGATACATCTAGTAGGTTTCATACGGCACTTCTGCAAGTCAACAAAAGCATCTCTTTGCTCAAAGTTAGCAAAGACAATGGTGGGATACTCAGGAACTGGTGGAACAGTAGGTCCCTGACTCCCCTCTCCCACTTCCGGCTCAGAGGCCCTCGACCTCTTACTCTGACGGGTCACAGCTGCGGCTCTTGGCATCTATTTCAACAGGTTTTTAGCCACACCAAACGGATACTTACTTAATTAAAAAGAACTTTTCAAAGTATACTTATGGATAGAAAAACAACAATTTAAGTAGCTCTTATAAGACAACCAACAATTTTCCAAAACTTGTTACTCCCATATTTCAAAAAAGACGGTTTCGTGGTTTCCAAAACACAAAAATTTTACCATAACTAGAAAAGTTGGGGTCTTAATCCCTCAAGAATAACTTCACAAAAGATCATTATCATAAAGATTTGGGCCAAAATTCAATTTGGGGCACATTTAAGACGGAGTTTTAAGACGAAATTTTGGGTGAAATTAGTCAAAATCAACACCAAACATAATACCAACAACATACGTTACTCTATTTTCCTTTTTAGATACTCAAAAGACAAACAAAAGTCCAACTTGTAACCCAAACCCTAGAAATTTCGGTCCAACTATACCCACAAATTGGTTTGATTTTGCAACTTCTAGCATTAATAATCAACAAATTAAATCAATTTTACCAAAATACCACAACTATAATCAAAATCCATGAGTATAAATCGAAATTTTTTTTTTCAGAAAATTAACACTTTTATATGCTACTAAAGGATTAAAAGCAAAGAAAGAGTAGCAATCTTACCTTGAACGATTTGCATAAGGATTGAATGGAATAACAAGGAGATTTCTACCACCAATTATCCAAGAATTAGAGAGAAAAGGGGATTTTAGAGATTTTAGGGTTCAAGTATAAGGAAGAATTAGAAAAGAATGAAAGAATAGAGCATATGTATCCCGTCCAAATACGGGTACCGTAGCAACTTACTCGATCGAGTGTCTCGAGTTAGAGTTGCTCGATCGAGTTTCCGCTGGCAGTTCCAACGATTTCGACTCAATAACCCCAACTACTAGATCGAGAAAGGTCTACTCGGTCGTGTAGGCACTCATACTCGGTCGAATAAATTTAGGAACGAAGTCAAAAGTTTCGAGTTCGGTTAACGGTTCCTACAAAGAAACAACTCGTTCCGAGTCCAACGTGTATTTGGAACTCGTCACTGATTATTCCATCCAATTACCATCCATTAGTACTAACTCAAATGCAACACAACTATCTCATCCGAACATTGCACATATTACTCCATCCTATATCAACATGTTACAAAGTAACTCAACTATGACTTGTTTTAACTCACACAAGCATATATAACAATACATTATTCTACTTTCACTTACGCATATTCAAAGTCAATCGCCCAATATGTGATTACACTACATTAAGCATTCCATTCGGCCATTCAGCTACCACTTACTACTCATACTTACTCTAGGTTTTGACATATCACAACAATCCGACAACCACAAGATAACTCACATGATTATGCCTATTCACAAGGGTGTGCAACAACATTCATCCATTAAATTCCACAGCGTTACTTGACAATTAATACTAACTAAAGCACATGTGAAGATTCACAACCCATTATCACCATCACATTATCAGATGCTCGTATGCAACTCTCAATACATCCACCACTCCTATCATATACACACACTTCCAGTGATTCACAACACTTACACGATCTAACACAACAACTTGCATGCACCAGACATTACCACAGACTCAAACAGAACTATATCCATTCTATATACCACACACTACTATACACACACAATTCCCGACTTAATATTCCAATTCGAATTGGCTGGCTTAAGCATATTGGGACCAGGATTTTGGAATGAGGGCGCCTTCTCACCCAAAATCAAGCAACTGCCGGGGCTCCCAACATACATATATCAGGTTCAATTTATTAGACTCACTACGTTCATTACGCTCATTAGTTACAGGTTCCAAAATCGTCGCTCTGATACCACTTTGTAACACCCTCATCTACCAAGGAGCCTTAACAAGACCTTCCCACAGCAGATAAGGGCGCTACCATCTCGGTTCCCCGAGGAATAGTAATAATCAAATGTCGATAAAAGAACAATTATGTTTATTTACAAGTTATTAACCAAAACAAAGAGATACAACTCGTGACATCTAACATCTATGTGAAACTGTCTCTGCCATGACTCGTGG
This sequence comes from Silene latifolia, assembly GCF_048544455.1. NCBI lineage: Eukaryota > Viridiplantae > Streptophyta > Magnoliopsida > Caryophyllales > Caryophyllaceae > Silene > Silene latifolia. The sequence goes on from NC_133538.1 coordinate 320,601,484, forward strand.
TAAACTTGTCCCTCCAAGCACCCAGCTACGATCCAGATATCAACCATCTAAGACCGACTGCTCACCATAATGGATCACGGCAGACACAACACAACAAGAAAACACAAGAACACCACACAAAGTCAGTAACTGAAGGAACACACAAAACCAGACACAACAAACATACACACATCACCTTCTCCAATTACCCACACACCTCTGACTGCCCGAAGGTCCAGTCTTGCCAGATTACCGATCGCAATCTGTAATCCATGCCGCCATTGGGGGACCGCAGCCGTACCCACCAAATCCCCGCTCATCAATCCCGAGGGAAAACCCATGTTCCTTAATGTGCACATCCCCTCCTGTGGCGGGTTCCGCAGAGGGCAAATCAAGGGCATGAAGCCACTCCCGCAAGTGACTCCACTCAGCCGAGGACGCGGCTCGCGAACCAGAGACAAACAAATAACAACCAACTACAACCAATCCATACTATCAATCATAACACCAAATACAATCAAGCACTCCTGCCAGATTACCGATCGCAATCTGTAATCCACGCCGCCATTGGGGGACCGCAGCCGTACCCACCAAATCCCCGCTCATCAATCCCGAGCGAAAACCCATGTTCCTTAATGTGCACATCCCTTCCTGTGGCGGGTTCCGCAGAGGGCAAATCAAGGGCATGAAGCCACTCCCGCAAGTGACTCCACTCAGCCAAGGACGCGGCTCGCGAACCAGAGACAAACAAATAACAACCAATCCATATTATCAATCATAACACCAAATATAATCAAGCACTACAACCGACATACTAGACAACCAACAGTACTGAGAAGGAGCACCTACCTCTAGCAAACTGCAGCGATTCCGCACACGACCATAAGACGACAAGCAATCACCATAACCTCCTATAACAAACAATATGACCATCTATTACTACTACCACAATCACAAACGAAACCAAGGAATACGATGATGATGATGACAACATACCTATACATAGCATTTCGGCGACAAGACCGCTAGCCGACTCATGCTTCCCAGCATATAGATACCTCATTTCTGCACCTCCCGCCAAACACCCAGTGATGATTGGGCGCATGTTTAGCATATGTCACGACTTTATGACGTTTTGTAAATCGTTTAATTAAAGGTAACTCATACACTTGTGTCTACCTTATGGTTGTCGTCTAGGTGTTATTACGGTCGTTTTGGCAATTATTAGAGTACATTTGGAGTCCGGGTCAAAAACCGTCTTCATTTCCTAAAACTGTCAAATCCCGAGTCAAAAAGCAATGTGTTTGTCTACCAAAGGTTAGAATGTCATAAAATGTTGTGAGTATATCTCATTTTGAGTCTCATATCATTTCTTTGGGCTAAACTTAAAGTTTACGTTACAAAATGTGCATTTCATTTAGCTAAAATGATAACCCGACCTTTAGGCCCATTTTACAAGGTGATAACGACTTTTTTGAGTCAGGCCTATTTCACATAAAGTTCTAGATATTTCTATTAGCTTTCCTAGGCCACCAAAATAACCTTAATTAGAGTCTTGTAGAGAAAGTTATGACTAAAATATGACAGGCTGTCAAACGTGTTTTCTACGCGCAAAAGGATCCTACCCGAGAAAGGATGCAGTAAGCACTGCGCCTCTTCTAAGGGACACAGCACCTGCCGCGCATTTTCTCAGGGATTTATTTTTGTCCAAGTTTCCGTGTTTCAACTAAGTCGTTGGTTTCCGGATCTTTCTTTCCTATTCCTTTCCAAACTCTACCCTTACCATAATTCCTCTATATGATTAGTATAAATAAAGGCCTTCGTTCCACATATTTTTCATGCGAGTGTCTGCCCTTCTCTTCTCCCTTTGCATTCTAAGACTGTGCTCTAAGCTTTCGATGCCTACGTGCTTGATTAATCGACCACGTAAGCTCAGATCATTCTGAATACCAGCCACGTTTGCATGACCGACCAATTTGACCACTACACCATAATTAATCAATAATTCAATCTTTTTTAATTTCTTTTTCAAGGGCACTTTCATATTTGCATAGATCGAGTCGAGTTACCACTAAAACCCGATTTAGTTAAATCTCGCGACGCTAACATGTAAGTCTGAGGGTGTAAAATCCCAATTTTATTTATTGTACATTTATTTTGTATTTATTGATATAAATTTACGTCAAAAGCATGCTCGAGGCCAATTTTAAAACCCCTTTTATAAATTGTTTTTGCGAAACAGTGGAAATCAGACATCGAGAAGAAACGCAGCAGCAGCTGCTGCGCCTCTTCGAAGGATCGCAGCATCTGCTGCGCCTCTTCCAGAGGCTGCTTGCTGTTCCTACTCTTCTTCTTCTTCCTCGGGTTTCTACGGTTTTCATTCCTTTTTTCTATTTTCTCTCTTATTTTTCTTCTTTCTTCGTATTTTCAGTACGTAGGCCATGTTTTAATAAATCCTCTTAAATTATTAACATTTAATTAGGCTTAAATCCTTTATAATCAATATTTGCGGGTTTTCGTCACTAATTCAAACCCGGATTTTAGAAACTCGATTTGTCCATATCTAGTTTCTGGAATTCACCTTTTGTACATGTTTTCATATTATGTTTTGTTTCGTTCTTATTTCATCTTTTAAACCAAGTTTTGCAACTAAATCAATTTCGACATCGCAAATAATATCTAACTTATAATAATTCGTTTTAAATTGTTTTCTTTTACTTTATGACGATCTCATTTTCTTTTATTTTCCTTATTTTATTTATTCTTTTCTTTTATTTCTAAAATTGTTTTGAGCATGTTTTTGACGTAAATTCAAGTTTATCAATTGTAATTTATTTTTTTATTTCATATTTATTTTGTATGATTTATTTACTTGGTTTTCACATGTAATTTAATCTAATATTTACTTCAACCCAATTAAGTGCTAAATTATTTGCTCACCGACATAGTTTAATTCACATGCTAGGATTAATCTATTGTTTGTTGCATTGCATGCATATAATCGACAACATATCAACTATAAATAACTTCCCTAATCATTAGTAGAGGCCGCTATCGAGGCGGGCGGGATTAGGTGTTCGATTAAAAAGCTTCCTAATACGTACCCTCGCCCCTTACTCCAGATCTCTGTGAGCATCTGTGTTCATTGGCATCCACGAGAGTCATTCTAGACATAGAATGCTAAGGGTAACGAGTTCTTAGTGTTCATGTCATTATTTTGTGTCTTGACATGATACGAGGTATTCGAACGGTTCCAATTTCCCATAAAAATTGGTGGCGATTCCACAAATGCACGCTTATTCAAGCGCTTCCGCGCGCGCCGCAGGTGGCCCATGTCCACAGTTTGGCGACTCTGCTGGGGATTATACACTTACGTGTTACCCAGGATGAAACTTGAACAAGGTTGGGGAATAGTTTATACGAGACAGTTGTCGGTTTTCATTACTCGACCTTCTTAGGTCGTTTTATTCGGCCTTCCTAGGCCCAACCTAACCCATTCGACCAATCGTCCCATCTGGACAGTCCAAATTCTTATCTAGGCCTGAGGATAGATAGCGATTGACGTCAACCATACCGTGGTACATACTCTTGTTTGTATCAAGGGCTTTCACTACTCGAGGAAATGGACTAGGAACCGACCTTACTCATGTTTGGCACGGACCTCTCCACAGACCGGGGTTTGATTGCTTGGTATGGCAACCCACCTTTTTAAGCCGAAACCCTTTAAAGGCACTTAGCATACCGTTATAATGCATGTATGTATGTATATACGTGATCACCATTTGTAAACAAAACCATGACCAAATTTTGTAAAATAAAATCTATTACCTTTCAACTTTCTGTAAAATTCAATTTTCAAAATTCCATCCAATTTTAAATTTTCCATAAATAAAATCCTTTGTAAATTTTAAAAAAAAAATCAAAAAAAAAATTTAAAGAAAAAATATCTTCAGACAATGTAAATGCAAATATGTAAATTCAATTGGACTAAGTTAGAGTCAAAATTCAAACCGACTATGGACTAGTCGGAACTCTGCCGAGTTATAAACCTGTCTTCCTTTACATTTTGGGTCTTTTCAAATTCGAGTCAAGTCCTAAGGCGTCACGCCGTCACTTTGGACCCCCTACCCCCAATTCAGTTAGGATCTAAACATTTCCATACCTCGACTCACACACTCGAGGCTAACACGTCGAGTCATTCCGAAATCCGTCTCTCGAATTATCCAAATGACACGTTCGGGACACACATACCCGAACCCCGAGTCAAGTCTATCTTAAAACACACGTCTTAGAATCAACACGTGTCATCAATCCCGTCCGTATGGTCAACCATATAAATGTCACTCCGTCTAAGTCAATACTTAAGTCTAAGGTCAAGGTCAAACACCGTGAGTCCAAACACGAGAAGTCACTCACGACATTTCCTGAATTCACAAGTCAAGAGTCTAGTCATCTCGTCTCGTCGTATATCTCTTATTTATCACCTTAGTATGCGTGATCCCATGTCAAATCAAGTTGTAATGCGCGTCATTTTCTTCTCGGTAGGAATTCTGCAATTTCTAATGAAAATGTTCAAGAACGTTTATCTGTCGACGTCAAAGAACTAAGTACTGCAGTCACTAAGCTTCAGGCCACCGTCGAAGACTTGAGCACTCGTGTCATCAATATGGAAAACAAGATAGACATTACGAAACCTTTACCATCTTCTCGTACCCTAAGGCTAGGTCTGTAACACCCCCATTTATTTAGGAGCCTTTAGCAAGACATTCCCAATAAATAGGACTGTTACCATCTCGGTTGCCCGAGGTAAATGATACAAATTAAAACAAACCAAAGTACTTTAATAACTTTAACAGAAATAACGGTTTTATTACATTGCCAACCGATTAAATTTAAACCTTACATTATAATTTACTACGCAGCGGAAATTACTTAAATAAAATTGTATAAGTCACTAAGTGATCTAGACAGCAACAATGGTCCAAGTCGAGCTCACATCCCAATGCTCCCAAGTCAGCTAATCTTTAGTACCTGTCAAATCTGCTCCCATTATGGTTCATCACAGGTGTTCACGAATACACTGTCAACCACGAGGTTGAGTAGGAAACTAAACAATGAATAAAATACAGCAACCTGCAAATAGATTCCACAATCACATTTCGTCCACTTCCCACCACGGCACACACCCACTTCTAGACACACAGTCATAGTCCACTTCTAGACACACAGTCATACTCCAGGACACACAGTCCAATGGACACACAGTCCCGCCTCAGACACACAGTCTGGATATACACAATCTCATCCCCAACTCCAACAACAATCGATAATAATGACAGTCTCATTAATATAACCAAACCAATATGATATAGAATAATGGCGCAAGGCAGAAAATCCAGCAAGATAATAATATCGTTGTAAACAGTTAAACACATCCTTCACCAATCCACCATAACATACACTTAATCCATCGTCTAGAAATACATAAATAAGACAAAATTGAGTAGTTTCCTACCTTGCAGCAAATATAATCCAATAGCAAATCCAATTAACGCAATCTACCAAAAGTATTCTTCAAGAAACCCGTTCCACAAGTCCGTCACCTATATATAAATAATAATTATTCAATTAATAATTATATTCATTATTCATTATTTTAATCAATTATAATTTAATTATATTAATTATGTTCTCGTGTAAATTAATACGTAAAACCCGTCTTAAAATAAACAAGTCAAACCTATAAACTAATACCCATGACCCATGAATCCACGTGAGACAACCCACACACTTACTAAAATTAGCATCACACCCTTCCTTCAACAATGTTTAAAAACCATGTACACACCCTTCCTTCCACCTCCTTTTCCCGACACCATGAACCACCAACGACACCACCACCGCCATCCATCTCAAGCCCGCACTACGATGTACCCTAAAAACCTCCAACAACCTGCTAAATCGTCTCCAGCAACCGTCCTAATCGTGCCCTAAATAGCCTCCCCACAACCGACTCAACTAAGCACAAACACGCACTCACCACCCTTACCACCATCATGGCAGCCCGTGGTCACCACTGTGGTCTCCCTTGACCCACGGTGGTCCTACCATCTGCCACAACAACCCATAACAGCCCACCAAAAGCCGATAGCAACAACCCTTATAACCCCTCCCCTGTTTCACGCTTTTCCAGCCACCCTGCCACCATGGTCCCACCTCGGACTCTACAACCACCACCAATCAACTCGCCTCTCCTCCACGGTCCCAACCAACCCGGGTATGAGTCAAACGAGTCATGGCAAGGGGTGTAAATGTGTTTAAACCGTAATTCAGCCTTACTCGAACTTTTCGGCAAGCACCGCACAAAACACCCGCGACAACCACACATGACAGCTCCCCCATGGTCGACCCTCACCCCCGATCTCAACCCAATCCCCGTCCAGGTCTGGGTCACACGAAACAAGGGTTAAAACCATATAAACAAATACTGTGTATCCCCTTCAACCACCCTCAAAAACACCAGCAAACCACCCCCTTCCTGTCAGTCAACGGTGGTCCAACAGGTGTCCGGTTACTCCCTCGTATCCCACGGTCATGGTGACAGTCTTAGTTCGTCAAACGGTGGTCTAGTTTATGAGTTATAGCAAAGCAAAGTATATACATGAGACGGTCTTAAAGTATTACCTCGAGGCGATAAATTGATTTTGCTAAATTCCTCCTTTCCGTCTTTAGGTCTCCTTTTCTCTTTAATCAATTATTTTCAGATTGCATATTATAAACTAAGGCAAGGAATTTATCTCTATTTATAGGGTAGGTTTAGATCTATAAGAGAGCAATTAGGAAACTATGTAATTAACTTATTACTATTATTATTAGTATTACTAGTATTATTATTATAACATAATTATCGATTATTATTATTATTTTATGAATTATCTTATATTCTTATTACCCAATTTCCATCCCGACTCATTATTATTTTATTAATTATTTCCGTCTAACTACTTAACCGCGATTATTATAATTAATAAATATAACTAATCACTATTAATTATAAACTATGATTTATGAAATATAATTAAAATACGGGGTATTACAGTCTTCCCCCCTTAAAACGAACTTCGTCCCGAAGTTCACCCACGAATGCCACGAAGGTCTCAACAACAATCAACATAACAGATTTCCATGAATACCATTTCAACTTATTACCACTTAAACACGATTAACTATTCTGTTATCATCAAACCATATCGAACTTATCAAAATGTATCAAAATAAACTCAAACACGGAAATGTATCTAAAAAAAATAACTCAAAACATGAGGTGCCACATTCTACCCTCCTAAAAATAAACTTCGTCCCGAAGTTCGGAACTACTACTATTTTATTAAAACAACTAACAACTTTAAATACTTAAGTAAATGATAAGACTCTAATCCTCTCAATGAATCCTAGTTACCCTTCTCCCCATTCCCTTGTACTGTACTAGCTGTCCCAAATGTTTTTCCACCATTACCCTGATCACCTCCATTGCCTTTTCTATTGTTATAGCTTTTCTGGGTACTCCATTGCCCTGGATTCCTATTGCTCCCAATACTTGGTAACGGGGTTTGATAGTTCCTTTGGTTTCCATTTCTATAGCCTCCATTTCCATTGTTGTACCTTGCTGATGTTCTGCATTCCCTTGCTCTGTGTTCGTACTTGCCACATGTGTAACATACTTGCTTTCCTGCAATACCACCTCCACTGCCAGCTCCCATGCTCCCACCATACCCAAATCCACCATATGTCCTTTTTCTTCCCTCATCACTCACAGCCTCAGTCTTTCTTTTCTCCCCCTTTTCTTTCTTCCCTTCCTTCTCCTTCTTCTCTTCCTTTAACATATCTGCAATCCTCTTCGCATGCCCAGCTCTCTGGTAAACATCATCCATGGTACTTGGCTGACCAGTTGCAAGCCTCTTCTTAATAGTGGTTGTTAATCCCTTTTCAAATCTAAGTGCCAACATCTCATCACTAAAATTCAAATCAGCTACATATTCGGACAATTCCATAAACCGGTTATAATAAGTCTCTACTGTCATCTCTTCAGTCATCTTGAAAGAATCAAATTCAGCTCTCATCTTACTCCTAATATGTTCTGCTACAAATACAGCTCTCATATTCTCCTTGAAACCCCTCCAAGAGATAAAAGGTTCTTCACTCTCCCTCCAAGCTTCCCTTATGCCCTCCTTATTACGATTCCACCACAAACCCGATTTTCCCCTCAAATAGTAAGCAGCTTGGTCTACTTGAAGCTCCGCAGGACATCCTAACAACTCAAAAAGGTTGTCAAACTCCTTATGCCAATCTCCTAGTAAAGATGGTTCACCTAGTCCGTCATACTTTGTCGGGTTATGTCTTGCAATATTACCACTCATCTTTGCTGGATCCTGAACTGACCCCTTAGCCTTCAGAGCCGTAGTCAAAGCCTCATTCATAGATATCAAACGGTCAATCTCCTCTTGGGACATGGTAGAGGGTGTAGGTGTATATCTCTTTGGCGGCATGGTTCTATAAAAGGTAGAACAAGGCAATGTAAGTTTCTATCCGAGGTAGGATGGCTCAACATTTTAAACATTCTATACTTTCAAAGATAAGGTGTGGTCAATTCTACCCGTTAGGTCCCCCATATCCACTCATATCTCTCAACTAACATAGGTTAAGATTTGAGAAAACATTTACACTAAATTTTTTTTTTGTGAAACTCGCGTTTTCGTTAATTAAGGTCAAGCTATAACTTTCAAAATTCACCATTAATTAACCATTACATTCCACGTTGAGTTTTCATATTTTCCATAGAATATAAAGAGTTTTTAAAGCATGAGAAAAATAATCAAGTCCAAATCTCAAATAATCAATTTATAAAGATTTTTACAATTCAGTGGGTCGAAACAAAACTGATCAGCAAAAAGTTAAAAATTTTAGGTCAACTTGTAAAAATAACTATTAATTGTCAAAAATTCATCTTACAACGTGGCTTATCAATTTGAAAACATATTTGAGTCTTTTAAATAGGGGAGTTGGAATTAGGTAAAAATATTAAGTACAAATTAAATGAGAATTTTTTACAAAATCTTTGTCGAAAACTTCACTGTACAGGAACTTTCTGACCACTGTCCACTAAATTATTTATTTCTCCCAACCCATAACACTTTTAAATATGAGACCAACGGCATTGGCAAGCTAACTCACTGGGTTATCATTCATGAAAATATCAACCTTGTATGATAAACAGAGGTGAAATGGAAACTAAATCAAATAGGGGTAAAATTTGACAAATAAGTTCAGCTCTAGGTTCCTTTTTACTAGGTCACAAACCCTCATTAACGCCCTCCTATCCACACAACTTGATCATCAAAATTCACCCCGACTAGCATCTACTCTAAGGCATTCCTAGCACAAGTTTAGTCATTTCATAATATTATAAATAACATGGTTTCGGAATTCACATTACCGCATATCGCTAAACATGATAATACTATATTCATCCAATCAAATAATCAATACCAATTCGACAATTACCTTCATGCTCATGATCAAAACAATTCAACATCAAATCCTTATTTCATCCATTCCACTCTCCTTAAAATCAAGGTTACGTCCCGTAACTTCGGTCATCAAAGAAAACAATACATATCCAAGACAACAATGACTCCTAAGAAAATAAATAACATTCCTTTTAAATTTACCCCATTCTTCAATCTCTCTCAAGGTAACCGGTTCAAAACTGGAGGGGTCGGGGTTCGGAGTGAGGGTACCTTCTCATCCTAAGCCAAAATGGGCTCCTAATAGTTTCTTACCCGGGTTCATTTTATTAGACACACCCTATATTCATTATTAGCTTCATTGGTTAGGCCTGAGGATCGTTTTGCTCTGATACCACTTTGTAACACCCCCATTTATTTAGGAGCCTTTAGCAAGACATTCCCAATAAATAGGACTGTTACCATCTCGGTTGCCCGAGGTAAATGATACAAATTAAAACAAACCAAAGTACTTTGATAACTTTAACAGAAATAACGGTTTTATTACATTGCCAACCGATTAAATTTAAACCTTACATTACAATTTACTACGCAGCGGAAATTACTTAAATAAAATTGTATAAGTCACTAAGTGATCTAGACAGCAACTATGGTCCAAGTCGAGCTCACATCCCAATGCTCCCAAGTCAGCTAATCTTTAGTACCTGTCAAATCTGCTCCCCATTATGGTTCATCACAGGTGTTCACGAATACAGTGTCAACCATGAGGTTGAGTAGGAAACTAAACAATGAATAAAATACAGCAACCTGCAAATAGATTCCACAACCACATTTCGTCCACTTCCCACCACGGCACACACCCACTTCTAGACACACAGTCATACTCCACTTCCAGACACACAGTCATACTCCAAAACACACAGTCCCGCCTCAGACACACAGTCTGTATATACTGGACACACAGTCCCGCCTCAGACACACAGTCTGGATACACACAATCTCATCCCCCAACTCCGACAACAATCGATAATAATGACAGTCTCAGTAATATAACCAAACCAATATGATATAGAATAATGGCACAAGGCAGAAAATCCAGCAAGATAATAATATCGTTGTAAACAGTTAAACACATCCTTCACCAATCCACCACAACATACACTTAATCCATCTTCTAGAAATACAGAAATAAGACAAAATTGAGTAGTTTCCTACCTTGCAGCAAATATAATCCAATAGCAAATCCAATTAACGCAATCTACCAAAAGTATTCTTCAAGAAACCCGTTCCACAAGTCCGTCACCTATATATAAATAATAATTATTCAATTATAAATTATATTCATTATTCATTATTTTAATCAATTATAATTTAATTATATTAATTATGTTCTCGTGTAAATTATTACGTAAAACCCGTCTTAAAATAAACAAGTCAAACCTATTAACTAATACCCATGACCCACGAATCCACGTGAGACAACCCACACACTTACTAAAATTAGCAGCACGCCCTTCCTTCAACCATGTTTACAAACCATGTACAAACCCTTCCTTCAACCTCCTTTTCCCGACACCATGAACCACCAGCGACACCACCACCGCTATCCATCTCAAGCCCGCACTACGACGTACCCTGAAAACATCCAACAACCTGCTAAACCGTCCCTAGCAACCATCCTAATCGTGCCCTAAACAGCCTCCCCACAACCGACTCAACTAAGCACAAACATGCACTCACCACCCTTACCACCATCATGGCATCCCGTGGCCACCATCGTGGTCTCCCTTGACCCACGGTGGTCCCACCACCTGCCACAACAACCCATAACAGCCCACCAAAAGCCGACAGCAACAACCCTTATAACCCCTCCCTGTTTCACGCTTTTCCAGCCACCATGGTCCCATCTCGGACCCTACAACCACCACCAATCAACTCGCCTCTCCTCCACGGTCCCAACCAACCCGGGTCTGAGTCAAACGAGTCATGGCAAGGGGTGTAAACGTGTTTAAACCGTAATTCAGCCTTACTCGAACTTTCCGGCAAGCACCGCACAAAACACCCGCAACAACCACACATGACAGCTCCCCCATGGTCGACCCTCACCCCGGATCTCAACCCAATCCCTGTCCAAGTCTGGGTCACACGAAACAAGGGTTAAAACCATATAAACAAATACTGCGTATCCCCTTCAACCACCCTTGAAAACACCAGCAAACCACCCCCTTCCTGTCAGTCAACGGTGGTCCAACAGGTGTCCGGTTACTCCCTCGTATCCCACGGTCATGGTGACGATCTTAGTTCGTCAAATGGTGGTCTAGTTTATGAGTTATAGCAAAGCAAAGTATATACATGAGACGGTCTTAAAGTATTACCTCGAGGCCATAAATTGATTTTGCTAAATTCCTCCTTTCCGTCTTTAGGTCTCCTTTTCTCTTTAATCAATCATTTTCAGATTGCATATTATAAACTAGGGCAAGGAATTTATCTCTATTTATAGGGTAGGTTTAGATCGATAAGAGAGCAATTAGGAAACTATGTAATTAACTTATTACTATTATTACTATTATTATTAGTATTACTAGTATTATTATTAGAACATAATTATCGAGTATTATTATTATTTTATGAATTATCTTATATTCTTATTACCCAATTTCCATCCCGACTCATTATTATTTTATTAATTATTTCCGTCTAACTACTTAACCGCGATTATTATAATTAATAAATATAACTAATCACTATTAATTATAAAGTATGATTTATGAAATATAATTAAAATACGGGGTATTACAAGGTCATAGCTTCAACACAACCCACCCATCTAAGAAGGCCAATCAAGACAGGGGAGTCAACGTCTTGGAAACTCCACCCAGAAGGCCGGGACGAGCTCATAGAGAATTCATTGACCTCGGAACCACATATGAAGTAGCTCTACAAAGTCTGGTTTCCCAGGGAAAACTTCATCAATTTGGTCCAACCCCAGACCCTGAAAAGATATTGCCTAGGTGGAAGGGCAATTCATATTGTCAGTACCATCGAGGTAGGGGTAACGATACGGAGGAATGCTTTTGTCTAAAGCATATTATCCAGCATATGATCGAGGATGGCAAGCTTCCTGTGCCACCTTCCGCCAAGAAATCCAAGAAGATCGACCCTCTTGGGTCTAATATCATTAAACATGACGAAGAATCATTCCTAGACTATTCTCATCTCCTCGATCCTCGTGACGACAGAGAGATCAACGTGCTTGAAGACGACGATATCCAAAGTGAAATGCTCATGCTTTCCATTGCCTTCAACAATAAATTTTCCAAGTTGGAAAGAGCTATTGATAGCCTAAACTCTCGACTTTCCAACATGGAGAACCAGTTTGCTGAAATGGATAAGAAGCTTGATGCCCAACCTCTCAAGATGAAAAGTGTCCAGACAAACCCTCAACTTGACAGTCCTAAGGAGAAAGCAATAAGCGAGCAATCTATTCCTAGTTATTCTCATCCAGGAATCAAAATCAACCAAGGCAACCTCATGAAGCCTTCGTCAAAGATACCGAACAATCCTCCTAGGTCATTCACAAGTCTAGGCATACCTTATGCCCTGGCCTTGAACAAATTAACCTCTCTAGGTCTTCTTCAACCTATAGGACCTACGCCTGACCTAGAGAAGAAGTCTAAGTTCTGGGATGAGAATGCCTAATGCAAGTACCATATAGGTAAAGGGCATGATACAGAGAAATGTTTTAAATTAAAATATGTCATTCAAGATATGATCGAAAGCGGGAAGTTGTCCCTCTCAAACTTTAGCCCACAAGGCAGCTTAGGCAATCCTCATGGATATACCACTTATCAAGAAACTCTTCTTGACGGTTATCCTTCCAGTGTTCCCAATGATGAGGATGAGGTGCTCAAATGGGTGAATGCTCAAAGTCAGATGCCAAAGCCAGTTACTGGAAAAGAAAATGTTCGAGCATGTGCCGATGATTACGAGTCTGGATCTAAGATCAAATCAGAGTCCGAGTCTTAGGCTTTCTATCCCATAATTGTTCTAGTATCTTTCTTGGTGTCCATTTTCATTCCTAGTGACAACCTGGGGGCTGTCCCACGAGTTACATGTCTTTTCAAGTCTATGTTAAATACATTCGTTATCCATTTCAATAAAAGTACACTTTTTCAATCCACTTATTCTTCTCTTCCTTTACCCTTTTCCTGTGACAACAAGAATTGATTTGAGAAGTTTTTTAAAACAAACGAATAACACATGTCAAGTCAATGTGAGTGCACTTAAATGATGTTCTATTCCGAGTTGTAGAGGACCTGAAACTCCGTGTTCATTTCTTACCTATTCCATGTCTGGCAATAGAAACTTTGCTATAACCCTAGTTTAGTACGAGCATATCTCAAGAGATTCTAGGACGAATCCAGACCATCTCCCTTGTTAACGATCCATAACGGAAGGCAAGCCCATTCCCCACAATAAACAACCCCTGTTTACTAAAGACCAACCCGTTTCACCACAAAGGTGCTAGTTTGACCCAAATCCATGATAGCAAGCAAATCCAAGACGATGCGAACCATGATCAAAGACAAAGGCTCAATCGAGAGAAATGACCAAGGTCAATATCCAAGGCCGCAGTTATGCCCATAATCCAAGACAGAAGAGTCAATAGAAGAAGGCTCAATCACGCAAGCCAATGTCAATATCCAAAGTCAAAGTTATCTTCAAAAACCTGAATCAAGAATCTGAGCAAAAAGCCGAGATATATTCTAGACCAAGAATCAAAGTCTGAATCAAGAACAAGCCTGAAACCAAATACAGGATAAAAGTCTATATAAAATCAAGACATTGATGAAGATGGTCAGCTAGCATGCTCACTTAGCCTTTCACATCACACACCCTAAGTTCTTCTCGAGACCGTTACAGGGAGATAGTTAGGAATTTTGAGGATCCTCTCAAACTCGTCAAATATTCCCATCCTTTAGGGCCAAGACATGGAAATTTGAACCCATATCATTTTAACCTACCTTTATGTGCTCAGGCTACATCAAGCCAAGAGACTCCATTTCCAAGCCATATTAAAAGCCATAACCCCATAAAGCCTTAACACCACAAAATCAAGCTCCAGAGATTTGCTCATCAAATCCTCTTATGTTCCAAGCTCCACATTCCAAATATCCAATCCAGTTTCACCTTGACCTAGACACGGAGTCTTCAAATACTTTGCTACTCAGAACGGGACATACCCAATTCATCCTTAGGTCCACTTTTAGGTGTGCTCACATGGCAAGGAAATTTTTCCAAAATTAGTTATACCTCTTTGGTCTATGATCAAAGGGAGTTATCTCAAATCGATTCTTCGAGTCACCAAAGGAATATACTCTCCTGACCGATGCACTTTAAGGCCCTGATGGCATAGCTTAGGCACACACCTGAACTACGAGCATGGTTTGATTTCACCTCTTCAGGTGGATACGTAGGCAGTCCTTTCTTACACAAGAAGGATACAACCACAACACCCAAAAAAAATTAACCAAACCTCAGAACTACGATATGGTTTGATTTCACTCCATGTGAATACGTAGGCAGTCCTCATGGACACAACCGTCCCAACTTTTAACTTTTAACCTCAATTATCAACCACCTCAAACATCAACTTTCAACCTCGATTTCAACGTTCCAACCACAATTTCCACTTCTACCTCTTTACTGGGGGCTCCTTCTTGTCGCCCAGTCTCTTTTTCCCAAATTCTAGGTTCATCTTCTCATCCTGGGGGCTTGTCTTCCGAGATTCCGCCCTTCCTTTATTCCTCTCTTATTTTAAGTCGAGCTAGTGCTCGGTCTGGACAATGACAAAGGTCTTAGATCGATTCTCCAAGTTATCGTGCCTCAAGAGGGGTCTCTTTTACAGCAAGCGGCGGCAAAGGGTGTCTAAGTAGACAGCTGATCCACGGCTCAAGCCTTGCCTTTATATGTCCCCATCATTCTTGCAATTCTTCTACCTTTGGAACTGATACACGTTGTCACCCACACTTGGCTAGGGGTTGCGCATACTTAAGCAAAGTCTGTCATGGTCATCCCTGCGTCACCTCAAATCTAAGTCAGTGTTGCCTCAGTCTATCGTCTTGCGTCCTAGTGAGTTTATGTCGTGTCAAGTCATGTGACTAGAGCCCATTGGATATGCATAACGCATTATAAGCAACAAATCCCACTTTTATTTCAAATTTTAAACAATTTTATAAAGAACGAGCATTCAAAACTAGTGTGTTTCCTTCCTCATTTGAGGTCCATGTGTTAATTGTGTTGTGTGCTATTTGCCTATTAGATTGCATTCTTGTATGGCTACTAATCATGTAGGTGAGTGTTAGAAGGAGTGCTCGCTCCAACTGGGGGCTTCGCCCAAATATTCATTTTCCCTAACGATGGTCAATGTGTTCCCCAACAAGAATTCATGATCACTAAATACAGTTCATGGGCTTCTCCTCTTTATCGGAATTTTGCTTGCGACGACTCGAGCAGATTTTCTCCTCAGCGGTGGCAAGGGTGCGCCATTGTTGACTCAACATATTATTCTTCCCCACGGAGTTCGAGAGAAACAATTCCCGGAGAGTTCTGTTCTTTCAGATAACCCTTTTCAGGATAAACCTTCAGATCTTTCAGAAACTTGCCTTAATCTTTCAGACAACCCTTCAGATAACTTCAGATAATCCTTTATTCCTTCAGACACCTTTCAGGACAATCCCTTCATATGTTCAGACAACTTTCAGGATAATCCCCCTTTCAGTTCTTTTCAGTCTTTCGGAGAGTTATCCTTCAGCCTTCCCTTAGAGAGATATATCCTTCAGAGTTAGCCTTCAGAAGTGTTAAGAAGTTTCTTCAGAATCCCTGTAACCCCGAATGCCTTCAGACACCAAGTTATCTTCAGACCAAAGAGTTTTGCCGAATCGGCTTCAGTCCCGTTTCACCCAGGAGTATCTCAGGTATGGTTTCTTCTTATGGCCGCCGAGCTTCCTTATGTAGTCTAATGGACTTTAAACAACCCTCCCCGATAGTCGACAGACTCTAAAATGTTCCCGACGACAGGTCCTTGGCTCAGACCCCTCGAGCTGCCTCGCGTCGCCATAGTCGTCAGGTCGTAATCTTCGATTGACCTGAGGGCTAAACTTTGACTTTCGCCTTGTTCAAGCCTCAGTCAAAGTGGGGGATCTGTAGATACCTCATTTCTGCACCTCCCGCCAAACACCCAGTGATGATTGGGCCGCATGTTTAGCATATGTCACGATTTTATGACGTTTTATAAATCGGTTAATTAAATGTAACTCATACACTTGTGTCTATCTCATGGTTGTCGTCTAGGTGTCATTACGGTCG
This sequence comes from Silene latifolia, assembly GCF_048544455.1. Taxonomy (NCBI): domain Eukaryota; kingdom Viridiplantae; phylum Streptophyta; class Magnoliopsida; order Caryophyllales; family Caryophyllaceae; genus Silene; species Silene latifolia. The sequence goes on from NC_133538.1 coordinate 320,618,355, forward strand.
TTTTTGCAGTAATTAGAGTACATTTGGAGTCTGGGTCAAAAACCGTCTTCATTTCCTAAAACCGTCAAATCCCGAGTCAAAAAGCAATGTGCTTGTCTATCTAAGGTTAGGATGTCATAAAATGTTGTGAGTATATCTCATTTTGAGTCTCATATCACTTCTTTGTGCTAAACTTAAAGTTTACGTTACAAAATGTGCATTTCATTTAGCTAAAATGATAACCCGACCTTTATGCCCGTTTTACGAGGTTATAAAGGCTTTTTTGGGTCAGGCCAATTTCACAGAAAGTTCTAGATCTTTCTCTTAACTTTCCAACGCCACTGAAATCCCTTAATCTGAGTCTTGTAGAGAAAGTTATGCCTAAATATGACAGGATGTCAAACGCGTTTTCTACGCGCAAAAGGATCCTACCCGAGAAAGGACGCAGTAAGCACTGCGCCTCTTCTAAGGGACGCAGCACCTGCTGCACCTTTTCTCAGGGATTTCTTTTTGTCCAAGTTTCCGTGTTTCAACTAAGTCGTTGGTTTCCAGATCTTTCTTTCCTATTCCTTTCCAAATTCTACCCTTACCATAATTCCTCCATATGATTAGTATAAATAAAGGCCTTCGTTCCACATATTTTTCACGCGAGTGTCCGCCCTTCTCTTCTCCCTTTGCATTCTAAGACCGTGCTCTAAGCTTTTGACGCCTACGTGCTTGATCAATCGACCACGTAAGCTCAGATCATTCTGAGTACCAGTCAGGTTTGCATGACCGACCAATTTAACCACTACACCATAATTAATCAATAATTCAATCTTTTTTAATTCCTTTTTCAAGGGCACTTTCATATTTGCATAGATCGAGTCGAGTTACCACTAAAAACCGATTTAGTTAAATCTCGCGACGCTAACATGTAAGTCTGAGGGTGTAAAATCCCAATTTTATTTATTGTACTTTTATTTTGTATTTATTGATATAAAGTTACGTCAAAAGCATGCTCGAGGCCAATTTTAAAACCCCTTTTATAAACAGTTTTTGCGAAACAGTGGAAATCAGACATCGAGAAGAAACGCAGCAGCAGCAGCGCCTCTTCGAAGGATCGCAGCATCTACTGCGCCTCTTCCAGAGGTTGCTTGCTGCTCCTCCTCTTCTTCTGCTTCCTCGGGTTTCTACGGTTTTCATTCCTTTTTTCTATTTTCTCTCTTATTTTTCTTCTTTCTTCGTATTTTCAGTACATAGGCCATGTTTTAATAAATCCTCTTAAATTATTAACATTTAATTAGGCTTAAATCCCTTATAATCAATATTTGCGGGTTTTCGTCACTAATTCAAACCCAGATTTTAGAAACTCGATTTGTCCATATCCAGTTTCTGGAATTCATCCTTTGTACATATTTTCATATTATGTTTTGTTTTGTTCTTATTTCATCTTTTAAACCAAGTTTTGTAAATAAATCAATTTCGACATCGCAAATAATATCTAACTTATAATAATTCGTTTTTAATTGTTTTCTTTCATTTTATGACGATTCCAGATGCATGTAAATCAATTAATCATTCCTACTTGAGTCGTATACTAATAATCAATGTAAATTAACCAACGAACATTAACAACCCGCGAGTCTGTTTTTCACAGTCATAACCCAACTCAAGAATAGACGCATGAAGTGTTGCGCCTCTTCCAGAAGACACAGCAGATGTTGCGCTTGTTCTGAGACGACTTCTGCCTCTGAACTCGTCTTGTTTTGACGTAGGCATTCTAATTAGGTTCCTAATTAACTATTATTCTTATTATCGCTATAATTCGACATATTTTCCATATTTTCTATTTTATTTTTATTTTTATTTCTTTGTTTTTATTTCTTATTTTATTTTATTTCCCATTTTCTTTTATTTTCCCTATCAATTTCCAATTTCCTTTTATTTCCCATTTTATTTTATTTTCCTTATTTCATTTATACTTTTCTTTTATTTCTAAAATTGTTTTGAGCATGTTTATGACGTAAATTCAAGTTTATCAATTGTAATTTATTTCTTTATTTCATATTTATTTTGTATGATTTATTTACTTGGTTTTCACATGTAATTTAATTTAACATTTACTTCGACCCAATTAAGTGCTAAATTATTTGCTCACCGACATAGTTTAATTCACATGCTAGGATTAATCTATTGTTTGTTGCATTGCATGCATATAATCGACAACATATCTACTATAAATAACTTACCTAATCATTAGTAGAGACCGCTATCGAGGCGGGTGGGATTAGGTGTTCGACTAAAGAGCTTCCTAATACGTACCCACACCCCTTACTCCAGATCTCTGTGAACATCCTTGTTCATTGGCATCCACAAGAGTCATTCTAGACATAGAATGTTAAGGGTAACGAGTTCTTAGTGTTCATGTCACTACTTTGTGTCTTGACATGATACGAGGTATTCGAACGGTTCCAATTTCCCATAAAAATTGGTGGCGACTCCACAAATGCGCGCTTATTCAAGCGCTTCCGCGGGTGGCCCATGTCCACACATCCCCATGGTGTCTCCACTCTCAAAAGCTCCAAAAGGGTGAATATAGATGAAGGGATAGAGAGGTGACGGCATCTAGATTTAGGAGAAAAGAAATGAAATGATCACGATTTATATTTCCCCGCTGAACTCCCGTAACTCGGTCGAGTATGTAACTTACTCGATCGAGTGGCCTCTACTCGATCGAGTGACTGAGCTACTCGATGGAGTAGCCTCCGTTAGATCGAGCCTCCTGAACTCAAAAGGGTTACTACGTCACAAGGTTGACTTGTAAGGTTTTCGAAGCTTTAGAAAGGTGTCTAAGGTCAGTCAACGATGGTCAACGAGTCCCTAAAAGGACGGGTATTACAATATATATATATATATATATATATATATATATATATATATATATATATATATATAAAGAGAGAGAGAGAGAGAGAGAGAGAGAGAGAGAGAGAGAGAGAGAGAAAGAGAGAGAGAGAGAGAGAGAGAGAGAGAAGATCAGCTAAGTCCACTATATAGTTATAGGTCCATAAGTTCTATTAAGGGCCATTGGATGATAAAAATGAATGGACAAGATCAACTCACAAAAATGGTGTTTAATGGCTAATCTCACACACTCTCTCCTCCCTCACTAATCCATTCTAATTAATCACTAATTCAGTATAACTTCTTCTCCTCTAATCCACTTCTCTCATATATCACACAATTTATTTCCCTCCTCTCTCAAAAACACTAAGACAAGTTTACGACAATTCTGTATTTTTTAGAGTGTAACTTCTTTGTTTTATGAGAATAACTTTAATCGAAAATAGTGCAACTTTATACTAAAAAGTGATTTTGAAGTATATATTTTTAACTTTTTGTAATTTTTAGACAAGTTTACGACATTTCAGTAATTTTTAGAGTGCAACTTTTGTGTTTTACAAGTATAACTTTAGTCCAAATTTGTGTAACTTTATACTAAAAAGTGACTTTGACGGATATTTTTTGACTTTTTGTAATTTTAAGACAAATTTACGACATTTCAGTATTGTTTAGAGTGCAACTTCTGTGTTTTACGAGTAAAACTTTAATCCAAAATAGTGCAACTTTATATTAAAAACTGAATTTGAAGTATATTTTTTTGACTTTTTGTAATTTTAAGACAAGTTTATGACATTTCAATATTTTTTAGAGTGCAACTTTTGTGTTTTACGAGTATAACTTTAATTCAAAATAGTGCAACTTTATACTAAACGATGATTTTGACAGATATTTTTTTGACTTTTTTTAATTTTAAGACAAGTTACGACATTTCAGTAGTTTTTAGAGTATAACTTTAGTGTTTTACAAGTATAACTTTAATTCAAAATAGTGCAACTTATATTAAAAAGTGAATTTGAAGTATATTTTTTCGACTTTTTGTAATTTTAAGAGAAGTTAACGACATTTCAGTATTTTTTAGAGTGTAACTTCTGTGTTTTACGAGTATAACTTTAATCCAAAATAGTGTAACTTTATATTAAAAAGTGAATTTCAAGTATATTTTCTTGACTTTTTGTAATTTTAAGACAAGTTTACGACATTTCAGTAGTTTTTAGAGTATAACTTCAGTGTTTTACAATTATAACTTTAATTCAAAATAGTGCAACTTTATATTAAAAAGTGAATTTGAAGTATATTTTTTCGACTTTTTGTAATTTTAAGACAAGTTAACGACATTTCAGTATCTTTTAGAGTGTAACTTCTGTATTTTACGAGTATAACTTTAATCCAAAATAGTGTAACTTTATATTAAAAAGTGAGTTTCAAGTATATTTTCTTGGCTTTTTGTAATTTTAAGACAAGTTTACGACATTTCAGTAGTTTTTAGAGTATAACTTCAGTGTTTTACAATTATAACTTTAATTCAAAATAGTGCTACTTTGTACAAAAAAAAAAAGTGAATTTGAAGTATATTTTTTTGACTTTTTGTAATTTTAAGACAACTTTACGATATTTCAGTAGTTTTTAGAGTGCAACTTTTGTGTTTTACGAGTAAAACTTTAATCCAAAATAGTGCAACTTTATATTAAAAAGTGAATTTGACGTATATTTTTTTGACTTTTTGTAATTTTAAGACAAGTTTACGACATTTCAGTAGTTTTTAGAGTATAACTTCAGTGTTTTACAATTATAACTTTAATTCAAAATAGTGCAACTTTATACAAAAAACTGAATTTGAAGTATATTTTTTTACTTTTTGTAATTTTAAGACAAGTTTACGACATTTCAGTAGTTTTTAGAGTATAACTTCAGTGTTTTACAAGTATAACTTTAATTCAAAATAGTCCAACTTTATACAAAAAAGTGAATTTGAAGTATATTTTTTTGACTTTTTGTAATTTTAAGACAAGTTTACAACATTTCAGTATTTTTTATAGTGTAATTTTTAAAGTGTTTTTTAGAGTGTTTTACGAGTATAACTTTAGTCATTTTTGTATAACTTTTGTTCAAAATCGTGTAACTTTAGTCCAAATTTGTGTAACTTTAGTCAAAAAATACTTGGAATTTATTTAATTTTAAGACACGTTTATATACTTTGTCCTACTATAACTTTAGTCCTTTTTGTATAACTTTAGTCCAAAATTGTGTAACTTTAGTCCAAAATCATGTAACTTTAGTCCAAATTTAAATTCAAATTTGAAACCAACACAATAAGAAGACGAGATTGAAGTTTCACATATTGCCATTGAAGTTGCACATAATGCCACTGAAGTTGCACATAATGCCACTGAAGTTGCGCATAATGGGCATTGAAGTTGCACATAATGCTATTGAAGTTGCACATAATGACACTAAAGTTAGGCATATTGCCACTGAAGTTAGGCATATTGCTACTGAAGTTACGCATATTGCCACTGAAGTTGCGCATAATAAGCATTAAAGTTGCACATAATGCTATTGAAGTTGCATATAATGACACTGAAGTTACGCATATTGCCACTGAAGTTGCACATATTGCCATTGAAGTTGCACGTAATGCCACTGAAGGTGCGCATAATGGCCATTTTTTGTATACTTCATTTTTCGTGCAACTTTAATGCTTAAAGGGTATAACTTTAATCAAAAATAAAATAGATCTAAAAAATTTAAAAATAAATAATAGGACGAATTTAGATCTGAAAAATTAATAGATCTAAAAAACCACCAACAATAACACACAAAATTAATACAAAATATGAAATAATTAAAAAAAATCTAAACTACAAAAAACTAATAGATCTAAAGAAAAATATAAAATATGACGATATTTGAAATATAAAAATATAAAACAAGATCATTTTTTTGTCTAATTTTCAGATTTATAACACAAAACACTAACACAAAAAACAAAACAAAAAAATTATAAAAAACTAATATAAGTATGAAAAACGAAAAAAGGGTATAACTTTAGTCGTAAATAGTGTAACTTTAATGTTTTAAGGGTATAACTTTAGTCGTAAATAGTGTAACTTTAATGTTTTAAGGGTATAACTTTAGTCGTAAATAATATAACTTTAATGTTTTAAGGGTATAACTTTAGTAAATCTGAAAACTTAAAAATGTAATTTAAATCAACAAATTATTCTGAAATTATTTTCATTTCTAAAACCGCAAATCTAACAAAAATCGTAAATTTGAAAAAATAAACGTAAATCTAACCAAAAATAAATCTTACAAAAATCGTAAAACTAACAAAAAAATCTAACAAATACAACTAGATCTAAAAAAAGAAAAAAAAAAAGAAAAAAAGAACAAGAACAACGCATCAAACACAACACACCTACCATTTCAAAAAAAAAAAAAAAAAAAAAAAAAAAAAAAAAACATATCTTGAAATAAGGGGGCGGCAACCGCAACCAAAAGGAGGATGGGATAGAGGAGCGAGGCAGCGGAAGGAGGAGGGAGGGTGGCGGAAGTGAGAGTGCGGTTGTGCGGAGACGGCAAGAGGTTGGTTGTCAGGGTCGTCCCCAACATCCGACCACCGCCACAAACAACACCACCAACCGCAACAACCAACAACAATTGAAATAAGGAAAAAATATTTTGAAAAAAAATAAAAAACCACATGAGAGGGAGGACGGACGAACGCGGGAGGAAGGACGACGGGAGGATGAGAGGGAGAGAGCATATGGCTTTGAAGATGAGAGGGAGATTTAGTATTTATTTTTCAGATTTAGTATTTTTTTTGTTGGGTTTGAAGATGAGAGGGAGAGAGTAGACGATTTTATTTCTTTTGTTTTATGAGAAAAAAATTGAGAGAAAAGAATGAGAGATAATGTGAGATATAGAGAGATGAAAGGAGTTTGTGATAACGATTGATGAATGGATTAGTGAGGAGTTTAATTGCAATGAGGAGCTAATTAGAGTAGATTGATTTGTAGCCACTCATTGAGATCTAATCTCACCCATCCATTCCCTTCATCCAAAGGTCCATAGAAGGACTTAGGGACTTATAAGGTGTAAGGGACTTACTAGAACCTCTCTCTCTCTCTCTCTCTCTCTCTCTCTCTCTATATATATATATATATATATATATATATATATATATATATATATATATATATATATATATATATATATATATATATATATATATATATACACACACATACATACTAGTTGGAATATCCATGTGTTGCACGGGGATCTCATTAGGTTCATCTTTAACAATATGCATGTTGAATGTCCTACAAATTTATTGAAAAACGTATTATAATACATGTCATGGTTTGGTAGTCAAGTCAGTTAAGTTGATAAAAAAAAAAGTCCAACTATTTTGAAATTGGAACACACATAGGGGTGATTTAGTTGATTATTAATGGATCACCAGTCCCTTTAATATAAAAGGTACTCCCTTTTGTATTATATCAGTTGTATGACATTTAAAAACAAGGTTGTATAATGTAGTTATCTATTTTTATTATTGTACGTACCACCTATTTTTAGTTAATATAAAACGTGATAACTGAGGGTGGCCTTTATGAGATTGCCAAATTAGATTAACCTACAATATCTACCAATACATTCCAGTCCGTAAGAATACGATGGTGTAAAAGCTTAATGGTGGTAGGCAAAACAACACGATCTCAATTCTATATGTAGTTTGTTTGGAGAATTTGTTAGATCTCTAAACAATATAATTTGTTTAAGATTATCTACAATTTAGACTGGTTGTTCCCGGTGAACTTCATACAAAATATATAATACGACACCTAATTTGGTAAACATGTGAAAACTTCTTAAACTAATACAGAATAATATTTACGCATCTATGTAAAACTAATAAGAAACTTCTTTTAACATAGGTAATACAAAGATATCTGATAGAATATATATAACGATCTGACTCATTTAAACTTTCTTTAAGGTTTATAAATAGATGAATGTTTATTTTTGAAATATAGCTAAATAAATATTTTATTTCTAAGAGATAGGATAGTAGCCTACTACTCTTAAATCGGATTAGTTTTAGATTAATTTTAGAGATTTTCTACATGGTACCCTCGTGTTTTCCGATTTTTACATGGTGCCCCTCGGTTTTTAAAAAACATCACCGATACCCTTAACTTTTATAAATTGTCCACAAAATACCCAAACTAATTAATAAAATTTGAGTTTTCAAATGGTTAAATTTAACAAAGAAAATATACTTAAGAGTAAGTAAACGGAATTTGTGATAAAAATTTGACAAAATTTATATCGCCAAAAAACCAATAAAAATGCATAAACTAAACATTTAAAAATGACGGATTAGATTTTTTTGGTTATTTAAATAAATTTTTATTAAGTCTAAGGGTACCAATGATGTTTTCAAAAGATGAGAGGTAGCGCATATAAAAAAAAAATGAGGGTATCACATAGAAAATCCCTTAATTTTATTAATAAATTATAAGTTATTTTTGTTTACATGAAGTATTACCTACTAACAAATACAAGTCTCATCTTACATTAATAATTAGTCATACACAAACCGCAATGTAAAGTTAAGCGGCGGAATTTAGAAAAGTAGAAATGAATGTAACCCTATATTTTTGTATATTTGCCTATTTGGCATTCCATATATTTTTAGCATCGACTATGAATTTGAGATGAATTTGAAACATAAGTCCTAGATTGATAATAAATTTCGGTGATATAATAGCGGGTTTATATTTTACATTATTTCTTTATATATTTATCGTACACTAAATACATTCGGCTTGTTCAAATTTATTCTATACTAAGTATAATATAAATTTATTTTAATGCATTTTTATATAGTCAAACATCTTTATATCAAAATCCCATAGTTAGATTGTTCTTGGATTATTGGTCTCGCAGAAAATCATAATTGTTGACTTTGTAAAAGCCAAATGCTAAGATTAGATCTAAAAAATTATCCAAACAATTTACACATCTAATTGATACATGTTGTTATGCGTACCACAATTTAGCTTTTACACCGTCGTATGCTTACATGCTGGAATATATTGGTAGATGTTGTAGGTTAATCTAACTTGCAAGATCAGCCTCAGTTATCACGTGTTTATTTTGGGGAATTAAACCACATTTTGGGCAATAGCGTTTTATATTAACTAAAAGGTGGTGCGTACAATAATAAAAATAGGTAACTACATACAACCGTGTCTTTGGATGCCATATAACTAATATAATTAATACCAGGGAAGTAAGTGTAACACCCCCATACACCAAGGTGCCTTACCAGGACCACCTAATGCATGGAAATGCTACAATCTCGGTTACCCGATGCAATGTATATCAAATAGACCATAAATAAACGTACTTAATTAGGTAAATGAGTTTAAGTGATTACAATTCCAAAACTAAAACTGTAAAGTAAATACAAATGTTCCAAAACCAAACCAACTGAAAAGAAAACTAAGTTCAAGACACAGCGGAAGACTCTAGTGACATGTGATGACTCCATCCCAGCTATCCCTCGCGCTAACCATCTCATACCTGCTCAATAACTACTCACCACCCCCGAATGGATCACCACAATTTTCAAAACATTTAAAACGCGGTCAGTTACTGATTACATAAAATAAGATACACAAGATACAGCACACACACAACTCCCAACTCCATTATATCTCCTCACACCTGACTACACACTAAAGTGTGTAGTCCTGCCAGAATACTCATCACAACAGATATTCCACGTCGCCAGTGGGGGACCGTAGCCGTACCCACCAAATCCCCGCTCATCTATTCTGAGCGAAACCCATGTTCTATAATGTGCACATCCCCTCCTGTGGCGGGTTCCACAGAGGGCAAATCAAGGATGTGAAGCCACTCCCGCAAGTGACTCCACTCAGCCGAAGACACACCTCGCGAACCACAAACAATCACACAACCAATTATACAACAACACCAATACAATACCAATACATTAAAGATTAACAATAAACACAACCATCATCAACAGCTATGTAAACAATAACCGAGTAGGGAAACCCTATCTGGAATAAGCAAATCACCATATCGTCACAAAGCAGCTATTCAATATTGCTCCTCTACGAAACCACCTCTTATAATCACATAATCATATCATCACTATCTAATACATATTATACTCCCAAAATCCCCCAAAATACCCAATTAGGGTTTTAAACAAAATCGACGAAAAGGTATAAAAACTATACAAGGATCTTACCCACGACACGAAGAACTCAATGGCGTAAAGAACACGGCGATCCGATGACCCTAGCCTTTGGGATTTGATAGCAACGCGAAGAAAGGAAGTAACGTAACTTGCTTTTCTCTTGAGGGGTTTTAGAAAAAATAAAAAGTGACAAATGAATTGACGGAATGCTTTAAATTAAATATCAATCACGCGTTGCTAACAAAATCCTGCTAAAATAACCCGCAAAACCGACTTACTTGATCGAGTGACCCTTACTCGATCGAGTGCCACACTTACTCGATCGAGTATCCATCAGCAGAACACTATTTCGAAATCCAAACTCACTTACTCGACAGAGTAAGCCCCACTCGATAGAGTACCCAAAAACATAGAAAGCTGTAGTATTACAGTAAGTACCTTTTATGTTAAAGGGACTGATGATCCATTAATAATCAACCAAATCAACTCCAAAGTTTTGTGTGTTCCAATTTTCAACATAGTTAGACTTTTTTAATTTATTTTTTATTTTTTTATTTTTTTATTGGTAATCTAATCATACACATTTGATACGTTATAGAAAGTCAGAGTTAAAACTATTTCATGCCATAGTTGAAGTTGTTTATTTCTCTTATTGTCATTGTAGAAAATTTTGACCTCCTACCGTCATTGTAAAACCCAAATGCTAAGTAAATGTCATTGTTTACTTCTTTTTCCTATTATGACATGTAACTTTTTTCAGAAGTATTTTTTTAAATAAATCAGCTTTTTCCTAAAGTTTTGTAAGATAATTACGAATTTGGTTATAATTAACAACTCGAATCTTTTGTTTTTAAATCTTCTAAATATTCAAAAAAGTTGTAAAATAAAATTGTCTTTGTTACTATACGAGTTTCACTAAGTAGTTAAAATCGAACAACTTATATTTTTGACAATATTATTTTATATTTGTAAAAAATTAGAATCTCTTTTCTTTTTTCTCTGACAAAGAGTAATTGTATGTTTATAAAATATACAATTTAATACTTTTATACGTTTATTATATAACTTTTTTTTTTTGCATTATAACTAAGATACATATTCATTATAAAGTTATTTTTCTATTATTGTTTTAGTAAATAATATAATCGATAAATTTTTAGATCCATTTCTATTAGTATTATTTTTCTCATAAATTAATAAATCTACTTCTATTAGGATTATTTTCTCATAAATTATTAGATCTACTTCGATTAGGATAATTTTCTCATAATTTATTAAGAAAGGCCAGATCTACACTTATTAGGATAATTATAATAATTTTATATAAAAATTATTTTATATATACTCTCTCTGTCCTGATCATTTTTTATCTATTTTCATTTTGGGTGTATCAATGAATTGTTATCTATTTCTACTTTTAGTAAGTTTTATATGTAAAAGTTATTATGCAAGTGGATGGAATAATAATAGGTTTATTTCATGGGAATAATCCATCATATGCCTCCTCTTCTCAGATTAATCTATACTCGTGTTTAACTGAGAATAATCTCATCTTTGACATCATTTAACTTATAATGATCTCTTAGAAGGGATACCGGTTAAACCGGTTAACTTTCCTCTTAAATTCTTTCATTTTAATGGGAAACAAAAACACCACTTAACATCTTTATCCCCTTCATAAATCAGAAGCCCTAAATTATTTTCCAACTTCTTCCTTGACACTCCTTCATACTTCATCCTCCATGCATTAACAACACTTCTACAATTTCATCCTATTGAAGATATTTAGTAAATATTGTTAATATCTTATCTTATCTTGTATATCTTTAGTTTAGCTATTTGTTGCTTCTTATCTTCTTAGTTAGTTAATGTATTATCTTCACTATATTCTGTATAATCAGTTACCTAGATTGTAGCACTTAGCCTCTGTATTTATACGATGCTTTTCATCTAATAATATTCAAGCTTTTACCAATATCAGTTCTACATGGTATAAGAGCTATAAACGATCCATCTATCCTGCTTCTTCTCTTCTTGTTCCTCTCTTACCAAAACAATGGCTGGAAGTGCATTAATTCTGCCAAATGCCAGCGAACCCAACAAACCTTTCATTGCTGTTAATTTCGCAAGTGTTACGGAATTAACTCCCTCGACATATCATTCATGGTCTCGTCAAGTTGAGGATTTTCTCATTGGCTATGATCTGTTAAAATTTTTGGACGACACTCACATCTGCCCGTCGCAAACCATTGAAGATGAAAAGAAAGCTACTGTTCCAAATCCCGCCTATTCCACATGGCTCCGTCAAGATCGTCTCCTAAGTGGTGCTCTTCGTGGAACCATCTCGCCCAGTGTCACCCCGTTGCTTCTCAATGCCAAAACATCACAAGAAATCTGGTCTCTCTTGCGCAATACCTATGCGAACACGTCTCGAGGGCATATCCTTCAAATTAAGGATCGCCTTCAATCAATTTCAAAGGGCAATCTATCTGCCACTGATTATATGCAATCCATTCGGTCCTGTGTTGACGAACTCGCTCACATGGGAAAATCTATGGATGACGAGGATGTCATTGCCAAAGTTCTTAATGGACTCGATTATGAGGTCTATCATACTCTTGTTGAGGCTGTTAAACATCAGGACAATCCCATTTCTTTCGATGCCCTCCACGAAAGACTCCTCCAGTTTGACCTTTCCCTCAAACACACAACCAATACTCCCACTGCCTTCACCACCCCAGCTTTCGCTCTTGTTGCCTACCACAAACAGCCACACTGTAACACCCCGATTTATGAAGGAGCCTTTAGCAAGACATTCCCTAATAAACCGGACTGTTACCATCTCGGTTTCCCGAGGTAGTGAATAACAAATTAAACTCCAAGGCAAAATATATAATTACTTTAACTTAATTATTACAAAACCTCTTTTACATCAAATTACAAGGAACTAACATAAATGAAAGTGAAAGTCTTCTAAATGATGATCTAGCTACTAAGTCTTCTGATCCAGTGTCTCACGCCCATCAAGCTCCCAGCCTATCTCATAAACCTGTCAAGCCTGCTCCCCAATATTTGGATCGTCACAGGTGTTCACGAATACACAGGGTCAACCACGAGGTTGAGTAGGGAATACAATGAAACAACAAAATATGATATGCATGCTCCTCCGTCACCACCATCTCCATCTCAACTCATATCTCATAACCCGAACACCCACCATACCGATCCCCAGACTATATATCGACCGTAGCCGATCTGTCGCTCCGCACTGAGGACACCAGGGCAAGTCCTGCAGAACCCGCCTGGGCCTTATCACAACATCATCTTCACCACACCACATCACCACAACATCCTCCATCTCCAATGCATATGAATGCTCAAAAGAAATTAATGCAACACAATATATATATCTTTGAACTGATCAATCATAAAATCATGCCGGTTACCAAATGTTGTGATAACATACTCAATACGATCAATTCAGTCAATCACCTTCCAAAGATATGAATCATAACGTAAATCAACAGCCACGAAGCAAGTCAACGTTCACAGTTTGGTCATACGAAACACAAACAAGTCAACACAATTCAACATCAACGATAATAAGTCAAGTGTATTTCCCTACCTTTTCGCAATCCAAGCACACACAAGCAATCACTTATGATCCTTCACTTATCCATCACCTACATAACATAATTATGTATAATTACCATCTACTCAGTCAATTAATCATGCACATAACCTAGACTCATCATAACTTAATAGGAATATCAATTTAAAGAACAAACACGACTTTTCCTGATTTTCCTGCTCATGGCAGACTCGGTATAAAATGAATAACTAATTCCAGAAAATTCGAATTGATGCAAGGCCAATTGAATTGGAACCCCATGAGTCTTAGCTACAATTTATATCTAACGTGTTTTTCTCAAATTCCAAACTTATCAAGGGTTTTCAGACTGATTTCCAAAAACTGACAGAAACCATCGCATAAAAAGTATTGATTCATAAAACGAGTTTGACAAATGATTCTTAAGTAAAACTAACGCCTAACTCATCTAAACTCTTTAAATTAAATATATGAAAAAGACCCAGCACCAATTCAATATCTAAATTATGTTTTAGAAGTAATCTTTCAGCCTCTACTGATTTGCGGACTTTTTAGATAGACGTTCACAAATAATTTCTTCAGGAAAAACTACACGGTGAAATGCTACCAATTTTCACAGGCATAAACTAGGCTTGGAATAAACATGAGTCTATTCTTTAACGTTTTGCATCTCACGGCTTTAAGACAGGTAAAACACTCAAATAACACAGACCAACGAATCTGTAAATTGCTGTAACTATTCCATTCATTTATCTCATACAATTTATAATCAAAAACCCCCAAACCAATTCTAGGGTTACGAAAATTATCCCAATACTACTATAATTATGCTAATAATTGAATAAAGAGGTAATAGTATAGTCTACTTACGAAATAGGATGAGAATAGGGTGAGAAATCGCCTCATGATTCCTCACGCGCTCCCTTCACACACGGCTCCCTCTTCTCTCTTTTCTCTCTTTTCTCTCTTTTCTCATGGTTAAAATGAATATGGTGATAGGGAGATTAGGGTTTGGTTAGATGGGTTATACATATAGGATAGGTGCTATTAAGACGATACGGGCCTAGCCTAGTTAGATTAATTAAAACCCGAGTCACATAATTACCCGAGTCACAAATACACTACACGACCCAGCTGGTAACTCGGCCTAATATAATATCATATTAAAATACCGGGTATTACAGTCTACCCTCCTTAAAAGAAACTTCGTCCCGAAATTTACCCTCTCTACTAACCAACGCAAACGAATTATGAAACGCATATACAAAAGTATGTAAGGCACCCACCAAATTGAATATTAAACGCAGTATTACATTCCACCCTCCTTAAAATAAACTTCGTCCCCGAAGTTTAACCATAACAGAAACACATCATGTAACACTCCAACATAACCCACACAACGCATAACCAATATAGCCAAACTGAGAAATCACACATGAAAGTATAAAGATTTTACAATCCTACCCTCCTTAAACATGGTTACGTCCCCGTAACCTTCATTATTATAACAAAAGTTCTCAAACTACGCTAACAACTCGAAAGAGGATAAAAGATTCACAACTCACGTTCAAGTTAACTAATCCCTACTAAAGACAATCAATATACAAGCTCTCTCAAGGAAGCTACGATTCTATCGCCTTTCTGACACATCGCCACGGATCGGAGCAAAAGCCATGTTGAATAACTTAAGACATTTAAGTATTAATCTAAACACTCTTCATATCAATCAATACATGCAATAACATTCACAGGATCTGCTTGTCAATCTAATTTATACATTACTACTCAAGTTACAAAGATGAAGATGCTTAGGTGCTCACATATGGTTCATGTCAAATACCATATTTTCCAAGAAATATTGGTCGAATGACGAATGACGAATGCACATTGATTGACAAATTTTACAAGCTTATTGGTCGAGTCGATCAAGCGAGTAAACAATGATATAGGAAAGTTAACATACAATACTATCATACATAAAATTTCATTCTTGGTGCTAAATATATTTAAACCGCACCCAACACCATGACATAAAAGATTAAATGTATTTAACTACACCAATTTTACAAATATTCATTACATATCATGCTAATATCAACATACCATGTTAACACACAACTCACTTAAATCACCACATTACATTTCCCATTTTGACATTCGTAACTAACCACAACCCACTAATTCACTACATGAACGAACAACATGACTAAATTAACCCACTATTTGTGACTCCGTTCTAGCTTCATTCCCCCAGGACTAGCAAATATCATGAAACCATACAACCGAGACACTCGGCCGAAATCTCATTCCGAATTTATACTCACACGACAAAATTTAACTTCATTTTCAAAAATTTTACTTTCATACTGACGGGTGAATAATTTTCTTAACATAAATCTTATAACAGAGCCGTCCATAGAATCCATTTGACTCAAAATCTGATAAACTTAACTCAATTCCTTCAAACAATACAAGCTTAGATGTCGACTCATATTTCGTAATTTACGGGTTCATCTTATTCATTTCAGTCCTATCTTTACTAATGAACGACTATTACCTCAACATCGGGATTTTAGTTGCACTTCTTTACTCGATTATATTCACGGCTAACACGACTACAACCTTTAATCGGAGACCTTTTAGATAGTACACATTCCCTGGTGACGTCTCAAAGAAAGCATACAATTCGTACCATGATGTAAAGCAAGTAACTACAAATTAACTGTGTTCAATCAAAATTTTACCTCTTTATTACAGATCTATTTATCACGGGTTGCATGGTCACACAAAAGTATAAGTACCAACTCAATCACATGTTAAATTTTAAAACGATTTATCACGTCATAAGAACTAGACAAGAGTCTAACCATATAGTCAATATAAGAAGATTATTAGTTTAGATCGGAGGCACATTATAAAATTCCCTGTTAAACTCCTTACGGAACCATCGACTGTGCGTCATGAGTAATTAACTTAATAATGTAGAAGTCAAACAACTGAAATTACAATTGAGTATTAATTGTAATACTCCGTATTTATAGCCTTGGGGGTACTTTATAGAGTAGCTCTTACTCTGTCGAGTAAGGGTAAGTGTCGCAGCAAAATAGTTTCTGACCTGTTGGGCACTCGATCGAGTAGCTCGGGCACTCGATCGAGTAGGGGGGTACTCGATCGAGTACCTTGGGTACTCGATCGAGCGTCCGGTTTTACGGGGGAGTTTTCGCGGGTTTTGTTAATTATGCGATTAGGGTATTTAAACCAATTCGTCTTTGTTTTAAAACACTTTTACCAAAACCTAAAACCTGTTTAAGAGAGAAAGCAGCAGTTCTTCTTCCTAATCGCATCCTTAACGATTCCCGGAGTTCAGACGGTCGATTCTCGTTGTTTTTCGTGTTGTTGGATTCCTTGCGTCGAGGGTAAGCTTCTAGCATAATTTTTATAATGTTTTGCTAGTTTTGGTCAAACCCTAATTTAGGGTTTGGGGGTTTTATGAGTAGTAAGTAATTGGTAGCCTTTATGTGTTATGTGTGATAGGAGGAGAATTCGTAGAGGAGCCGTTTTGAGACAAATTTGTTTAGATCGTCTGTGTTTGCTTTCCGGTAGGATTTCCTACTCGCATTAGTCCCATAATGGGATATTGGTGATGTGCTGTAGTTAGTTGTTTAATAAGATGATTGTGATTGTGATTGTGATTGTGATTGTGATTGTGATTGTGATTGTGATTGGTTTCTATGGCTCTCGAGATGCGTTCTCGGCTGAGTGGGGTCACTTGCGGGAGTGATCTCACGCCCTAGTTTCGCCCTTCGTGGAACCCGCCACGAAAGGGGATGTGCACATTAATGGACAGGGTTATCGCTCGTACGATGAGCGGGGCTTAGGTGGGAACGGCCGCGTCCCCATCGCGTGGTCGGTCCAAAGTGGACGTCGGTGTTGAGATGATGATGGGAGTTGGTGTTGTGTGTATGTGTGACAGTTCAGCTGTCTGTTTGCCTTATTGTTATTGTCTGTTTTGATTGTGTGATTAGTACTGACCCCGGTGTTGTTTTGTAAAACCTGCGGTGATCCATTCGGGGATGGTGAGCAGATATTGAGCAGGTATAGAGATGATACGGGGATAGCTGGGATGGCCACGACATGACGATAGAGTCTTCCGCTGTAGTTTAGTATTTATTTCTATTTCAGTTGAGAACAGTTAGTTTTGAATAATGTATTGCACTTTCAGTTTGGTTTCGAGGATCGTATTCATTCATTAAACTATTTATAATAAATGTTGTTTCTATTTTGTCTATTTGATTATCATACCTCGGGCAACCGAGATGGTGATGTCTCCATACCTGAGTGGTCCTGGTAAGGCACTTGGAGTATGGGGGTGTTACAAATGGTATCAGAGCGACGATCCTGAAACCTGTAACCAATGAACTTAATGAACATAGAGAGAGTCAACTAAAAAGAACCCGGGGTAAAAGTTGTAGGAGCTAGTGCAAAGGCTTGGGAGACGTCCTAAAGCCGCAAGGGGTCGCCCTACAACTTTGAACCGGTCACATGGGAAAGTGTTTGTCGAGTCGTATGTGTGTTTGGTTAACTGGTTTATGAATGTGATGGAATGTGTTAATTGTTGGATGTTGAAGTAGAAAGTTGAGCATGTGAAAGAAAATGGTGATATGAGGAAACTTGTTGATGAGATATATAGAATTGTGGTTGGAATGAGAAACATGATGGATGATTCATAATGTGACGTAATAATAACATGCGAATAGAAATGTTGTGTTGTATACGTATATTTTGTCTGCATAGAGTTGTATGATAAGTTTATGTACTTGTCCACGATTGTTCATGGGTATATGTTGTAAGAAGTGTGTAGCTGTAATTGATGAATTAGTTGGAAGAGATTAAGTAAGTAATTGCATAAGAATATGAAATTCATGGGTGGAGCATGTTTATGTGGGTAAATCGTGATTGACAAGTTAAATAACCTATGTGCATGATGAATGTTGTTGCTTGATTTTTGAAAATAGTAACGTATGATTACGAATACTGGTTTTATGAGTTTTGGACTGGTTTTGTTTGCTTGGTTGTTGTTTAAGTCGTTTGGGAAGTAAAAATCAATAGTTGTGTTTTTCGTTTATAAAGAGGTTGTCTTTAAACTGTTATAACTTGAGATGCATAAATGATTTTGATGTGATTCCAATTGGAGATGATAGCTTGTCCTTTTACGATTCTAACGATAGGTCACACGCCCAAATTGACCAAGTAATGAGTGAGTTATGACTGTTTTACGAAAACTGGACAAAGTCTGAGAATTAGGGTACTCGATCGAGTATCCTTGGTACTCGATCGAGTAAGGGGCACTCGATCGAGTACCTCGCTTACTCGATCGAGTAGCCCTGGTGGTTTGTTTTACGTGCTTCTGATCTTGACCTACTCGATCGAGTAAGTCCCTTACTCGATCGAGTGGCTCGACTCGATCTAGTGACCCCTGTTTTGGGTCATATGCTTATCTTTTGAATTCGTTGCATATTATGTTTAATTCAAAGTTATTATTTTGCTCTTTTATGCATTGTTTTACATGTATATTGGTCTTGACGCGTAAGTTGCCCAATCTTGTGGTGTAGTGAGTGGCACCTGTGGTGAGTATGAGTTCGGTGGGAGGACATGAGTTATATGTGTTGTGATAGATAGTGGAAAAAGAAAAGGAAGATTGGTATGGTGTATAGAGACATAGAGCATGTTTTGTGAGATGATATGAGTGATATGTTTGTATGTTGAGTAACGTAAAAGTAAGTGAATGTGGGCAAAGGATGATGTGAGTCTAAGGGACGTGAGAATGAAAGGATTGAGAGTAAGGATATGGATAGTGACAACCTGAGATGTGTAAAGAATTATGGAGGGAGGTAGTTAAGAGCCGTGTGGGTTAAGAATATACATAATGAAAGTTCGTTTTAAAGGGGTTGAGAAGAGTGGTATATAGTGAACTTTGTGGAGGCATGTCGCGGGGTGGAGATTTGGCTTTTTAAGAGATGAAACTATTGTGGGTTTTCCTTGGGCAATTAGCGGTATGAAAGGAATTTTGATTTCTAGAGATGTAAGAAGGAGATGCAATTGTTGAACAAGAACGTTGATTTTATGGATGGATTAGTGGCAAGGGTGATTGATGACATAATAAGAGAATATTTGTGGTAAGAAAGAGTGAGATGATATCGATATGAAATAATTAGATGTGAGTTTTGGAGCAGTGAGAAACGTGAATCGGATTTCCAAAGAGTTAGCTAGAAGGAATAAGGAGTTGAACTATTAATTGGTATTATTGAGTGTAAAGAGAAAAGAAGGATAAAAGTAAGCTGAGGAAAATATTCACCGGAGTCATGTGATATAAAGGTAAGGAATCATTGAAATGTGTGATAGCGTCACGAGGATGTTAGTTAATGGTTATAGAGGAGTTTTGGGACAACATGATTAGTAATGAGTTTCGAGGAATTAAGGAAAGTAAGAAGTTGGTAGAATATTTGCACGATACGAGATTTTTGGCGGAGAGTTAGATGATGATACAATTAAGGATATTATTGGGAAGAATATTGAGGTAATTTTGTTGATGGATTCGATGTTTGTTATTTGGGATGTCAACCAAAGATAGGAAAGAAATCGTGATGTTTAGAGATAAGTGTAAGAGGTTTGATGTTCTGGACAAAGGGTAGTGTTATCGTTTGTGGTGTTGTCACTAGTGGTTAAGAGTGATGGTATATTAGAAGGGTAGCAATTCTAAAAAGGTTGATTTGGTAGGGACCTGATTGTTGTGTATGATTGTAAGAGGGTATAAGATGTGGTTAGATGAGGCGGATGCTAATAGTTGAATAGTAATAGTATGGTTATACTTGGCAGGAAGTGATGGTTGTGTGAATGGGGGAATATGTTATGAGGGGCATATGAGTTAAACTCGGGCGACAGGTAACCTTTATCGAGGGGTAACTTACGTGATCATGACTGACCTGTTGGATGTGATTACGGGTCTAGGATGTGTATAAATGTTTGTGTGAGGTTTTGACCTCACAGGAAGTGGTATAGTGTGATTATTACAAAGTCATATTTGAATGTTCTGTAATGCATGTTGGGTACGCTAATCTAATTGAATGGTATTCAAAAAGGTAATAATTTGAGTGATCCTAGCGTGGATCGATTATGCTTGTATGTATTCATGATACATGTTAATCAGAATATGGTGAGGGGATTATATTCATGAGGTCATCTGTTTAATTCATATAATATGTTGCGATGTGATTTAGTAGAGTGGATTTGAATAAGTTTTTCTTGTCTGAGAAGTTATTTTGAGTCAGTGTTTGTGGGAATTGTATGTAGCTGTGATGTCTATCGATGTGGTTGTGGTGCCTCCGGTGGTGATCCGGGCACGGTATTTAGTATTGTGATGCGGGTATCTTCGCACTGTGGTGTGGCTGTTGGTGGCGGTGTCGCGATGACGTCACCGGTTGTGGTGGAGTAGGCGGGATGATTATGATTCGAGTTTCGAAAGTACATACCAGTTATACATAGTTTGTTGCTCTGTTTGATGTTGCTCCCTGCGAGTTTCAGTTTCTGCATGTAGACAGTTGTCTTGCTTATTGATGTTCTCTTTACCAGGTTAAGTTAAGAATGAGGTAGAGTATGATAGGAAATAGAGTTGAATATGTTTTCGTTGTTGTCATGGTATAGTGATGTTCTATTGATGGGATACGGTTGTGAGAGGTCGTTACAATAATTATGATCTTGTTCTAGTTAAGGTTTCAGTAGACATGGTAATGGCAAGTGAGTCGTAGAACATGTGTGGTAATGACCCGAAAGATGCAGGTGGTTCATAATCTTTTGTTGAGACAGTGAGTGTAGGGTATTGGGAATTAGTGTCATGTTAAGTTGTGTATGAGTTTTGCGGTAATGGAAGAAAGAACTTGATAATCTAGTGTGCGTGTACATAACGAGTGTGGATCGTGAGTTATGCTTCTGGGAGATAAGTGCCTTATATAGAGAGGTATGTCATGTTGCGAAAATGTGGAAGAGTGGAAGTTTTGGGTTAAGCTAAAGATTTTGAGGTATAAGTTAGGTGGTTTGATGAGTGAATTAAAGTATGAGAATTGTTTAAGTAAGAGAGCCTTAGATATATGCATGGTGAGTGTTTGGTTTATAGACGGTTATCTTTGACATGTGGTGGTAAAGAGGGTAATGAGATGTATCTAGGAGTTGGTATTAGTGAGTTACGAGGACGTAACATTTATCTTAAGAGGAGTAGGATGCGATAAAAGAGATTTTGATGGTTGTTCATATAGCAAAGATATTTGGAAGTAGAGTGTTGGTGTAGCATAAGATATGGATTTGTATATGTTGTGGTTGATGGTGTTAAAAGGCCATGGCCGTGCTTGTAGTAGTGTGATGCTTCAGAGTATGAGAATATTTTATATAGTGTTGACAGTTGGAGGATGATGTTATGAGTCTGAGTAAACTTCGAGGACGAAGTTCCTTTTAAGGGTGGTAGAATGTAACATTCCGTTTGATGTCTATGAGTGTCTTGATTTTGGATTTGATAGTAGATGATATTATGGAGCTAGCAGCGTTAGAGGATGGTAGTTGGTTATGTATGGAGTTGGTGTCGTGAGAGATATATATATGTGGAGTTGATACGATATCGTGAGCCATGTTGTGGAGGTAGGAATAGTTAGTGGAGTTGGTGTTACGAGTTCATGTTTGGGTTGGAGTTTTGTTTTGAGTTCTTAGTCACGTTGTTGTGTCTTGATCGAGTTAGTATGTTTGTTTTTATGTATGGGTTGAACTTCGGGGACGAAGTTCTTTTTAAGGAGGGAAGACTGTAATACTCCGTATTTATAGCCTTGGGGGTACTTTATAGAGTAGCTCTTACTCTGTCGAGTAAGGGTAAGTGTCGCAGCAAAATAGTTTCTGACCTGTTGGGCACTCGATCGAGTAGCTGGGGCACTCGATCGAGTAGGGGGTACTCGATCGAGTACCTTGGGTACTCGATCGAGCGTCCGGTTTTACGGGGGAGTTTTCGCGGGTTTTGTTAATTATGCGATTAGGGTATTTAAACCAATTCGTCTTTGTTTTAAAACACTTTTACCAAAACCTAAAACCTGTTTAAGAGAGAAAGCAGCAGTTCTTCTTCCTAATCGCATCCTTAACGATTCCCGGAGTTCAGACGGTCGATTCTCGTTGTTTTTCGTGTTGTTGGATTCCTTGCGTCGAGGGTAAGCTTCTAGCATAATTTTTATAATGTTTTGCTAGTTTTGGTCAAACCCTAATTTAGGGTTTGGGGGTTTTATGAGTAGTAAGTAATTGGTAGCCTTTATGTGTTATGTGTGATAGGAGGAGAATTCGTAGAGGAGCCGTTTTGAGACAAAATTGTTTAGATCGTCTGCGTGTTTGCTTTCCAGGTAGGATTTCCTACTCAGTATTAGTCCCATAATGGGATATTGGTGATGTGCTGTAGTTAGTTGTTTAATAAGATGATTGTGATTGTGATTGTGATTGTGATTGTGATTGTGATTGTGATTGGTTTCTATGGCTCTCGAGATGCGTTCTCGGCTGAGTGGGGTCACTTGCGGGAGTGATCTCACGCCCTAGTTTCGCCCTTCGTGGAACCCGCCACGAAAGGGGATGTGCACATTAATGGACAGGGTTATCGCTCGTACGATGAGCGGGGCTTAGGTGGGAACGGCTGCGGTCCCCCACGGCGGTAATGGTCCAAAGGACGATCGGTGTTGAGATGATGATGGGAGTTGGTGTTGTGTGTATGTGTGACAGTTCAAATTGTCTGTTTGCCTTATTGTTATTGTCTGTTTTGATTGTGTGATTAGTACTGACCCCGGTGTTGTTTTGTAAAACCTGCGGTGATCCATTCGGGGATGGTGAGCAGATATTGAGCAGGTATAGAGATGATACGGGGATAGCTGGGATGGCCACGACATGACGATAGAGTCTTCCGCTGTAGTTTAGTATTTATTTCTATTTCAGTTGAGAACAGTTAGTTTTGAATAATGTATTGCACTTTCAGTTTGGTTTCGAGGATCGTATTCATTCATTAAACTATTTATAATAAATGTTGTTTCTATTTTGTCTATTTGATTATCATACCTCGGGCAACCGAGATGGTGATGTCTCCATACCTGAGTGGTCCTGGTAAGGCACTTGGAGTATGGGGGTGTTACATTAATGGTTATATGATTCACAATAACAACAAAATTACTTCCATATCACACATATGTTTAACATTTTAGCAACCATACCATTCAATTGTATCCATCAACTCAGTATAATTCATTTTCAGCAAAATAAAAGATATCGCATAAACAACTTAAACATGTACATATACCATCATATAACTTGTAAAACATTATCTATGACAAAAGATTAGCAAGGTGAACAAGTTCTCTGGTTTGCACGGTTTGAACAAATAGGCAACTCGCGGCTCAATTAAACGTAACTATAACGACTATCATTTAAACATACGCATAACATGTGAATCATCAAAGGGTTATCTCATTATAATTCATAGCGACGGTTCGAGAATATATTTCAAATATCGTAACTATATCGTAACTATATCAAACTATATTTCAAATATCGTGACAATTGCAACAATCACCTTAGCATTTCATGACAATACAACTATGAACATATCCAATAAGGAGCAACAACACTATTTTATTATCATATCATAAGTTTAGGTTCAACTGAAATAAATTAATGCAATGAAAGTAATAAGTATAACTATAGGCACACAGACTCACATAAAAGACATTAGAACTCAGATGACATCCTACATGTGTGAACATTTAGACATACTCATTACTACCATCCATGTGTAAACATTTGAACATGGGCGGCCCAAACATAGAGCAATTCAGCTCATTGCACCGGGGCCCAAGTGCATAAAGGGCCCAAATTTACCTAATTTTCTAATTTAAAAAAAAAAAAAAAAAAAAAAAAACACTACTAATTTTGCACGACAAACACAGGAAACCCAAACCAAACTTTACTCTTTTCTCTTCCTAAAAAAATTAAAACAAATCAATTCATCGATTATCTCTATTTTTTCAATCATTCAAATTTTGATCATCTCTTGTTTTCAATCATTAAATTTTCGATAATCTCTAGTCTTCAATTGTTATGGTAAGTCTTATTTTTTTTTTTTTTTTTTTGTATTCATTAGTTAGGGTTTCTGTTGAATTTTTTTCCTTTCAATTTGTTTGTCTATTTGCTATTTCAATTGATTGTTGTTGTTAATACTTGTTGAATGTTGATTTATTTTAGGTTAAACTTTTTGAAGATTGAAGGACTGTTCATATTTCACTGATTGTGTTTCACTGCCTCATCAATCCGGTGACTTTCTAGTCCTTCTTCTTTGTGAATTGTTCATTTGCTTAAGTGTGCTGGTTGTTGAATTTTCGCCATGTCTTCTAAAATCAGAAAACATGAATCTGGGTATGAAAAACGAAAGAAGAAAAAAAGGATTGAAGAGTTGATTCAATCCCAAAAAGGGGCTCTTGATAGATTTATTATAAAACCACCTCATAACACTCCTTTAAATGAGACTCCAAATTGTGATGTGAATATAGACAGCCAAACACCCTTTGGTGAAGAAGGTATTATTGAGGAAAGTAGTGAAAATAGCATTGATGATGTTCAAAGTGATAGTGTCCATGATGATAATCATGTTTTAAGTGATAGGGAAACTCAAAAATCTACAGATTATGTGAAAAAATTTGGATTTGATATATTTGATCCGAGAAATTGGGATGCTCTGGATTCTAAGATGGTTGATGTTATAGCTGAGGAAGGTCTTAGAAGGGATATGACTATTGATAAAGGTCCGAGGGATGAACGTAATAGATATTTCTCTTCTACTTATTATACTAGAATTTTACCGAATGGAGAAAAATTCGATAGAGATTGGCTTGTTTATTCAAAAGAACTTGATAGAGTCTTCTGTTTTTGTTGTAAAGTATTTGGCAAAACTTGTGCAAGAAGAGGTCGTTTAGCAACTGATGGTTATGATGACTGGCCACATCTTAGTAGTAGGCTTAAAGAACATGAATCAAGTTCAGAGCATGTCCACAACATGTCCACATGGTACGATTTACGTTGGCGACTTCAAAATAATCAAACAATTGACAGTATAAATCAAACTCAAATTAAGAAAGAAAAGGATCGTTGGAATCAGGTCTTGTTGAGAATAATCTCAATTGTCAAGTTTCTTGCAAAACATAATTTGGCTTTTCGAGGTCATAAGGAACGTTTGTACCAGGGTAGTAATGGAAATTTTTTGGGTCTCATAGAAATGTTAGCGGAGTTTGATCCTATTGTTCAAGAGCATGTTCGAAGGATTACAAATCAAGATCTTCATTTTCACTATCTTGGTCATAGAGTTCAAAATGAACTAATACTCTTGCTTGCCTCTCAGATTAAATCTGAAATCATAAGAAAAATAAAACAAGCAAAATATTTCTCTGTGATACTTGATTGTACCCCAGATACTAGTCACCAAGAACAAATGACTATGATATTAAGATATGTGGATGTCTCTTCAAAATCTGTTGTAATTGAGGAATCATTTATGGGATTTTTGGATGTTGATGATACAACTGGTCAAGGTCTTTTTGATGTTTTGCAAGTAGAATTAAAAAATATGGGTCTTGACATTGATGATGTAAGGGGACAAGGTTATGACAATGGATCAAATATGAAAGGTAAACACCAAGGAGTTCAAAAGAAATTGATAGATATAAATCCTCGAGCTTACTATATGCCTTGTGGTTGTCATAGTCTTAATTTGACTTTGTGTGATATGGCCGAAACTTGTGGTAAAGCTAGAGATTTTTTTGGAACTATTCAACGCATTTACACGATATTTGCAAATTCAAATAAAAGATGGAAAATTTTGGAAGATAATGTAAAAAAGTTCACTCTTAAGCCATTGTCAGTGACTCGTTGGGAGAGTCGTGTTGAAAGTGTGAAAGCTATAAGATTTCAGCTTGGGGATATACGAGAAGCCTTGCTTGATTTAGCCGAAAAAGATAATGATACTAAAGTAAGAAGTGAAGCTAAATCCCTTGCATTGAATGAACTTGGTGATTTTGAATTTCTAGTGGCCATAATTCTTTGGTATGAAATGTTGTATCATGTTAATTTGGTGAGCAAACATTTACAATCTAAGAGTATGCTTATTGATATTGCTATTAAAGAGATGAAGGGTTTAATTACTTTCTTTGAAGAATTTCGAGAGATTGGTCTTGAAAATGCTATAGAAGAAGCTAAAAAAATTGCTATTGAATTAAACATCAACCCAGTATTTCCTCAAAGACGAGTGATTCGAAGAAAGAGGCAATTTGATGAGAATCAACATGATCAGTCAGAGTTGAGGAATCAATCTCCGGAGGAATCATTCCGGGTTAATTATTTTTTATTCATTGTTGATCAAGCCATTAGTTCATTAAAGTGGAGGTTTGAAAAATATCAGGACTTTGAGAATGTGTTTGGCTTTTTATTTACTTCTGAGAGACTCCTTTCCATGGAAGACGGTCGCTTACAAGTATGTTGTAATGGTCTTGAAGATGCACTTAAGAAAGGGGAACAATTTGACATTGATGGAAATGAACTATACATGGAGCTGAAGTTTTTAAGAGGACTCTTGCCTAAGGAGAAGTTGGGACCTGGTGAAATGTTAAGCTTTTTGAAGAATTTTAGCTGCTTTCCGAATGTTGTTATTGCATATAGAATTGTGTTGACGATTCCGGTAACTGTTGCAAGTGCAGAAAGAAGTTTTTCGAAATTAAAGTTGTTGAAATCTTATTTACGGTCTACAATGTCCCAAGAAAGGCTCAATGGTTTGGCGTTGATAGCAATCGAGAATGAGATTTTGGAGCAAATTGAATACAAAGATATGATTAATGAGTTTGCTTCTCAAAATGCAAGACGGATAAATATATTCAAGCAAGATAAATAATGTCGTTGGAGAATATTTTACTGTTTGTTTTTGTAGTTTATGAACAAAAAATTATTTTCTATATTGTATTTTTTATAAAACAACAATTTTAGATTGGTTTTGCATGAAGTTGAAATTTATTTATTCATTGAGGCCACATTTTCCGATATTGAACAGGGCCACGGAAACTCATTGGCCGCCCCTGCATTTGAACATAATTATTATAAATATTCATGCGAGTATATTAGAACAATCAAGTTAACATTTAACGCCACCAACTTTACCAAGATATGACAATATAGTTTTATATTCATATATATCCGACCACTATACAAATATGATGAACACACCAGAGATATTATAACATGCCAAGCATAAAATATGCAAACAACTGGACTCGTATAAAATATTTCACCCTCGATTAAGAATCAAATTAAGCTATTCAATTTCACTCATACTATCATGCCAACAATGTTATAAACTAAACTTTAATTTTTTTTTTATCACTAGTTAAGATACATAACCAATGAATATGTGTGCTACTATCATCATATAAGGACACTATAATTTCACATTAATAAGGCTCATGAAATAATCGAACAACTGCATGAAAACTCAACATAGCATTCACATTTTAAAAGTTATGATTCACGTTGTAACTTCCAAAAAAATCACGAATAAATAACCGTTCAACGAAAACTTGAGTTATATTACTTTTTATAACATACAGAGAGTTAATAATTCGTGAGAAAAAGAATGAGGTCCAAAGCTCAAGAATTCAATTTTTAAAGGATTTTACAACTCAGTTGGTCCAAACAAGTATGTGACAAAGAATTGGTCCGAAACTTGGGTCAGTTTGCAAAACTTACCATTTAATATAGAAACATCAAGAATTTTCGTGGCTTATCAATTTGAAAACATATGTGAATTTTCTGAACAATGGAGTTGGAATTATGCAAAAATTATTAATACAATTTAAATGAGGATATTTACAAAATCGTTGGTCGAAACATCACTGCACAGGAACTTCCTGACCACAGCCCACTAAAATATTTATTACTCCTAATCCATATATCCTATAAGCATGAAACCAACGCCAAATGAACAATAACTCACGAGGCTATCTCTCATAAAATTTTCATCCATAGGCAATAAACAGAAAAGAAATGGCAGTAAGGTCAATTAAAGAGTAAAATCAAACAAAACGAGTTTCAGTACTAGGTCATTCTTTACTATGTTACAAGCTCTTATGAACATACTATGTATACTAACCCATCCCAACTTAAATCTCACACTTTGTACTTACGTAAACATCTATTCCATAGAATCCCTTCGCATCTCGATCTACTCCTTACATCTAAATCACGATTGCTATGACTAGAAACAAGCAATTCAATAGTGTTTCTGATTACTATCACAATACTATACTAGCATGGCTTCGGGATCACATAACCGCATATCACTAGACATAATAGCACTATCAACACGTCATTCACATCCATCCAGATAAATATCATCAATTCGCAATTATTTTCACGCTCACGATTACCACAATCCAACACTTCATTGATTATCAATCTGAACACGAAAATTTATTTCTCATCTCCACAACATCATATGATCACGTCATCATTCATACAAAATACTTACCGTGACGTTGTCCTGCAGAATGGTTAGAATATATGGGTCTCAAGGTATACATCAACTCGATTATATCCAAGGTTTTCCTTCTAACTACCCCATTCACTCAATTTTCTCTCGGGTTACCCGGTTCAAAATCGAGAGGGCAAAAGAGCACGTATTAAGGGCGCCTTCTTAACCGCACCGTGAGCTCCTAACAGTTTATTCCCAGGGGTTCATTTTATTTAGACACATCCTACATTCATTGGGTTCATTGGTTTAGGCCCGAGGATCGTTCGCTCTGATACCACTTTGTAACACCCCGATTTATGAAGGAGCCTTTAGCAAGACATTCCCTAATAAACCGGATCATACCATCTCGGTTTCCCGAGGTAGTGAATAACAAATTAAACTCCAAGGCAAAATATATAATTACTTTAACTTAATTATTACAAAACCTCTTTTACATCAAATTACAAGGAACTAACATAAATGAAAGTGAAAGTCTTCTAAATGATGATCTAGCTACTAAGTCTTCGATCCAAGTGTCTCACGCCCATCAAGCTCCCACCTATCTCATAAACCCGTCAAGCCCGCTCCCAATATTTGGATCGTCACCGGTGTTCACGAATACACAGGGTCAACCACGAGGTTGAGTAGGGAATACAATGAAACAACAAAATATGATATGCATGCTCCTCCGTCACCACCATCTCCATCTCAACTCATATCTCATAACCCGAACACCCACCATACCGATCCCCGGTAGACTATATATCGACCGTAGCCGATCCGCTACTCGAACAGAGGACACCAGGGCAAGTCCTGCAGAACCCGCCTGGGCCTTATCACAACATCATCTTCACCACACCACATCACCACAACATCCTCCATCTCCAATGCATATGAATGCTCAAAAGAAATTAATGCAACACAATATATATATCTTTGAACCGATCAATCATAAAATCATGCCGGTTACCAAATGTTGTGATAACATACTCAATACGATCAATTCAGTCAATCACCTTCCAATATATGAATCATAACGTAAATCAACAGCCACGAAGCAAGTCAACGTTCACCGTTTGGTCATACGAAACACAAACAAGTCAACACAATTCAACATCAACGATAATAAGTCAAGTGTATTTCCCTACCTTTTCGCAATCCAAGCACACACAAGCAATCACTTATGATCCTTCACTTATCCATCATCTACATAACATAATTATGTATAATTACCATCTACTCAGTCAATTAATCATGCACATAACCTAGACTCATCATAACTTAATAGGAATATCAATTTAAAGAACAAACACGACTTTTCCTGATTTTCCTGCTCATGGCAGACTCGGTATAAAATGAATAACTAATTCCAGAAAATTCGAATTGATGCAAGGCCAATTGAATTGGAACCCCATGAGTCTTAGCTACAATTTATATCTAACGTGTTTTTCTTAAATTCCAAACTTATCAAGGGTTTTCAGACTGATTTCCAAAAACTGACAGAAACCATCGCATAAAAAGTATTGATTCATAAAACGAGTTTGACAAATGATTCTTAAGTAAAACCAACGCCTAACTCATCTAAACTCTTTAAATTAAATATATGAAAAAGACCCAGCACCAATTCAATATCTAAATTATGTTTTAGAAGTAATCTTTCAGCCTCTACTGATTTGCGGACTTTTTAGATAGACGTTCACAAATAATTTCTTCAGGAAAAATTACACGGTGAAATGCTACCAATTTTCACAGGCATAAACTAGGCTTGGAATAAACATGAGTCTCTTCTTTAACTTTTTGCATCTCACGGCTTTAAGACAGGTAAAACACTCAAATAACACAGACCAACGAATCTGTAAATTGCTGTAACTATTCCATTCATTTATCTCATACAATTTATAATCAAAAACCCCCAAACCAATTCTAGGGTTACGAAAATTATCCCAATACTACTATAATTATGCTAATAATTGAATAAAGAGGTAATAGTATAGTCTACTTACGAAATAGGATGAGAATAGGCTGAGAAATCGCCTCGCAATTCCTCACGCGGCTCCCTTCACACACGGCTCCCTCTTCTCTCTTTTCTCTCTTTTCTCTCTTTTCTCATGGTTAAAATGAATATGGTGATAGGGAGATTAGGGTTTGGTTAGATGGGTTATACATATAGGATAGGTGCTATTAAGACGATACGGGCCTAGCCTAGTTAGATTAATTAAAACCCGAGTCACATAATTACCCGAGTCACAAATACACTACACGACCCAGCTGGTAACTCGGCCTAATATAATATCATATTAAAATACCGGGTATTACACACGCTATACACCACGTCCCTCCTCTGCCCCTGGCCTCCTTCCCACGCCTGTCTCTAACACCACCCATGAACCCGCTGCCAATGTCTTCAAAGGCAAATGTCAGTGGTGTCACACCTCTACCCATTACTTGTCCATTTGTCCTATCTTTAAGTCCTTATACCCGAACATTGTTGTTCCTCCTCGCCCTGCACCTGCCACCCAATCCAAGCCTCGCTCTCAACCCCGCGTCAACACCGCTGCCCTTACCCCAACCGTGCCTTCAAACCGGGTTATTGACAGTGGGGCAATCCATCACATAACTCATGACCTTGCCAACCTTGCACTTCATGCCCCGTATGACGGAAATGACGATCTCCTTATTGGCGATGGCTCTCCTCTTCACATAGCTAACATTGGTTCTTTTACTATCCCTATTTATTCTTCTAAAACTCTTTCTTTCACAAATGTTTTACATGCCCCTGCTATCTCTAAAAGTATTTTCTCTGTATCACAATTCTGTCGGGACAATAACGCGGTTGCTAATTTCTCCGCTGATGTGTATGTTTTGCAGGACCAACGCACGGGTCAAGTGCTTCTTCGGGGTCAACTTAACTCCGGCCTTTATGAATGGTGTGCACCAAGCTGCTCTCCCTCGGCTAATTTGGCTCACTCCACCTCCACCTCCCATTGGCATCATAAACTTGGTCACCCATCTTCTTCTATTTTTAGTACCATTAGCAATTTGTCTCGTTTAAATTTCAAGGACACTCCTCATTTGAATTGTAATGCTTGCTCCATCAATAAGAGCCATAAACTTGCTTTCTCTCAATCTACTTTACGTTCTTCTAGTCCCCTTGAATTGTTATTTTCTGATGTCTGGACCTCCCCCCTTCATTCACTTGATGGTTACAAATATTACGTCATTTTTGTGGACCATTTCACACGTTATACATGGCTTTATCCACTCAAGAAAAAGTCTGACACTATTCTTGTTTTTAATCGATTCCGTGCTTTAGTAGAAAATTTTTTTAATCGACCCATTTTACAAATTTTCTCCGACAATGGTGGAGAATATTTGAAACTTACTCCCTCCATCACCTCCCAAGGAATTACACATCTTACTTCCCCCCTCACACTCCGGAACATAACGGTCTCGCTGAAAGGCGACACCGTCACATTGTTGAGACCGGTCTCTCCCTCCTCACTCATGCTTCCCTTTCTGTCACCTTTTGGTCCTATGCATTTGTTACTGCCGTCTATTTAATTAATAGAATGCCATCTCCTGTACTTCAAAATGTTGCTCCCTACACTAAATTATTTGGTTTTCCTCCCAATTACGACAAATTACGTAGCTTTGGGTGCCTCTGCTATCCATGGCTACGTCCTTATAACTCCCATAAACTAGATCCCAAATCAAAACCGTGTATTTTTGTGGGTTATTCGTTAACTCAAAGTGCCTTTTATTGCTTAGACCCGATAACAAATCGTCTCTACACCTCGCGACATGTCCAATTTGTCGAGTCCAAGTTCCCTTATCTCACCCTTGCCTCTGGCTCTCACGATACCCAGACTTACACACCTACTCAATGGTGTTCCTTCACCATTCCAATTCTCACCTCTCCCTCCTCCACGCCTGAACCTGCTCCTACCAGCTCCCCTGCCTCCTCACCTTCTGCTACCCCTCGCTCCGCTGCCATCATAACCCCTCCTCAGTCCCCAATCAACTCCCCAAACACCCCTGCATCCTCTCTCGATAACTCCTCACCCGACTCCCCCCATCTCTCCCTCTGCCTCACCAAGCTCTCCCTCGAATGACGAACCCATTCCTACTGCCCCTTCACTAGGTGTCACTACTCGTCTTATGAATAATATTCGTGTCCCAAATCCTAAGTACACCAAAGTTGCAGCCCTTTCTCCCTCTCCCCTTCCCCCTGTCACTCTCAAAACTGCCCTCAAAGATCCGAAGTGGCTCTCTGCCATGGAAGAAGAACATTCTGCCCTTATCAATAATCAAACATGTTCTCTAATTCCCTCAGACCCCTCCTATAATGTTGTTGGGTGTAAATGGGTTTTTCGCATTAAATACAACCCGGATAACTCTATCAACAAATACAAGGCCCGACTTGTTGCTAAAGGCTTTCATCAACGCCCCGGTATTGATTATTCAGAGACTTTCAGCCCGATTGTCAAACCCGTTACGGTGCGCCTCATTCTCTCCTTAGCACTTACCCGTGGTTGGTCCCTCAAACAACTCGACGTTAACAATGCTTTTCTCCAAGGTACGTTAAATGAAACCGTTTACATGTCCCAACCCCCTGGCTTTGTCAATGCTTCCTTCCCTAATCATATTTGCAAATTGTCTAAAGCGATTTATGGTTTAAAGCAAGCTCCCCGAGCTTGGTACACTGAATTAAAATTGTATTTACTTTCCTATGGATTCTCCCAATCCTTGTCTGACCCTTCTCTATTTCTCTTCAACAAAACTTCTCATCAAATATATCTACTTGTCTATGTCGACGACATTATTGTCGCTGGACCCTCATCTTCGCATCTTACTCATTTTCTGTCCTCCTTCTCGCATCGTTTTTCCTTGAAGGACCTCGGATTTCCGTCGTACTTCCTTGGCATTGAAGTCACACCCAACCCCACTGGTCTTCGTCTCACCCAAACCAAATACATCCATGACATCCTATCCCGTTCCCACATGCTTGACTGCAAACCCACAACCACACCCATGAGCTCCTACCTGCCTCTCACCCTCACGACTGGACAGCCTATTCCCAACCCCTCGGACTATCGCGCTCTCATTGGTAGTCTACAATACCTTTCCCTAACCCGTCCCGATATTGCTTATAGTGTCAACAGGTTAGCCCAATTTATGCAAAAGCCTCATGATTCTCATTGGTTAGCTTTAAAAAGGCTTCTTCGTTATTTGAAAGGATCCCTCACAGTTGGTATACAATTACATCGCGACAATCCCTTATCGCTACACTCCTTTTGCGATGCTGATTGGGCTCGTGATCAGGACGACTATGTCTCCACCACTGGTTTTATTTGTTACTTAGGCCGAAATCTGATTTCTTGGTCCTCTCGTAAACAACGTGCCCTGGCTCTTTCCACTACTGAGGCGGAATTTCGTGCCGTGGCCGCTGCTACGTCTGAAGTCTTGTGGCTTCGCTCTTTGCTCTCTGAACTTAACTTTAGCATCACCACCCCTCCAGTTATTTACTGCGACAACCTCAGTGCCACACAATACTCCACGAATCCGGTTTTTCATTCTCGGATGAAACATGTCGCACTCGCCTTCCACTTTGTCCGTGAACAGGTTAACAAAGGGCTTCTGCGTATTCGACATATATCGTCTGATGATCAGCTTGCTGATGCCCTCACCAAGCCACTTGCACGTCCCCGTTTATATCCCTTATTACTCAAGATCGGTCTTACCGTTGGAACATCCGTCTTGCGGGAGCGTATTGAAGATATTTAGTAAATATTGTTAATATCTTATCTTATCTTGTATATCTTTAGTTTAGCTATTTGTTGCTTCTTATCTTCTTAGTTAGTTAATGTATTATCTTCTCTATATTCTGTATAATCAGTTACCTAGATTGTAGCACTTACTCTCTGTATTTATACGATGCTTTTCATTTAATAATATTCAAGCTTTTACCAATATCATTTCTACACATCCACCCTATTTCACTCTATCACCCACCACAATTTAAAAGTTGCCAAGATAGCAAACTAGTTACCCCTTTGCAATATTTCTGCCCATGTAATCAATGACATTCAACCAATGGCTATAAACACCTGTAACAACCAATTGGTGACCAAAATCACAACACCTACAAGGATAAATTAGTTGTATAAACCATTCGCATGTCAACCATAGTACCATTTACTTGACAAAAAAACGAAAATTTAAACAACAAACACAATTTATCAAGAATGGCACCAAACTGCTTTTCAGGATATAGTACTCTACTAGTTGCGTGTATCTATAATATTAGCATTTAAAGATTCAAATGCTGGGCACTTTTTATACTTCTTCGCGTCCCAAAAGAATAACAAAGTCAACATAATTTGGGTTCACCAAATCCCAAAAAAACTCTGGGTTCACTCGTAAATGATTTGGGTTTGTTGATAATTAAGCCCCTAAAAAATCTGGGTTTTAAAGTTATGTTTCCAATCGATTTGGGTTTGTTGATAAATAATCCCCAAAAAATCTGGGTTCGCCCCTCCAATAATCGATTGAGTTTGTTGTAATTAAAATCAATTGGAATCAATTAAAGATGGTGGATGATTATTTGAGGTTGTTGATGATTAAATCGATTTGTTTCGTTGTTATCTTTTAATTTGTAAATATCGCTAGCTACGTATTTGCAAAAATTATAAAAGTTAGATATTTTTAATGTACTCGTAAAGACGAATTAAACAAGATCACACATGAATATATTTTCATTTATGTATTGAGAGAAAATCGAAATTGAATATGTATTTGTGAATAGTGTAGAAAATGGAAATAGGTAGAGTGAAGTTGAATGAAGAAGTACTTCTTTTTGAGGAGTAGTTGGCATTGTTGATGATTAAAGAACTAAAAAAAAGGAAAAAAGAAAAGAAAATAATGACCTGTTGGGAAATCGATATTAACAGGTCAATTACAGGCTTAGTTTACTACAAGTTAAATGACGTCATATATGAGATTATTCTCAGTTAAACACGAGGATAAATTAATCTAGAAGCGAGGGCATAGGATGAATTATTCTCATGAAATAACCCATAATAATATTATATTAAATAAAATAGATAACAAATGACCAAGACGGAGCGGGTAAATATTTTTAAAAAAGTTCGACTCCCTACCTCATTCGAAAAGCTCATGCTTCATTTGTATTGATTGACTGACCTTTCAAACCAATCCAATGAATTAAAATCTTTGTATCTTGGATCCAAAGCAAAGACAAATCCCTAATATCTATTAATGACAAAATCTTCTTCCTTTCACTTTTTAATATTAATGATCCATTAATATCTAAAGTATCCTTGAATCAACCATGGCGGAGAAGCCTGACTCAGCGACGGCGATCCGAGTCCCCTATCAGAACCTGAAGCGCACGGTTGGAGTCGAAATGATCGGCTTTAACGACGATTCCAGAGATTCCAATGGTGGCGGCGGTGATTGTAGATCGGAGAATACTAGACTGTTGACGTTGATACTTACTTGTACTGTTGCCGCCGGCGTTCAGTTTGGCTGGGCGCTTCAGCTTTCTCTTCTCACCCCTTACATTCAGGTTCTTATGAATTTTCTATTTGAATTGTATTGTTGTTGAAATTATAGATTTCGTCATAGCAAAGTTTAGTTAGGTGGATTCAGATATTATTTGTAATTAGGTTAGAATTGCACGGATTCTATGGAGTTCAATTGTTGAAATGCCGAAGGACAATAGTTACTGATTGCAAGTTTCCATTGAGAAAGTAGAAACTATGCACTATAAGGTTTCGATCCGCAAATAGATGCTATCTCCGCCAATAATGTAAAAACTGTTTAGTGTATGTTCTTGATTGTCTATTATGGAATGCCGTTCGACAATAGCTCGTCTTGCCATGGTGTATGCTGTTTGAATCGAACGAAATAGTGGAGTCGGTCACTACTAACCATTGCAATGTTGATCAGATAGTCAGGAGCGTAATCTATCTGTGTAGCCATCTTCTTATATTCTGTTATTCTTGCTGACTTGCTGTCTTCCAAGAGGAAGTAGCCATCTTGGCTAATGCTCGAGTCGTCACTACTAACCAACTACTCCGTAATTTTTTGTTTTTTAATAAAAAACCAACCATAAATGGCCAGTTTTCAAGATGCATGTATGACACTTCTGAAGTATCGTTTTTTCTTTAAATTTAATCCTCTTGTGATTTTTCTTCATAAATCTACTATGGTAGTTAAACTCCGAGACCAATTTTTCCATTATTAGATTCTATTGATGCCGGATGAGACCTTCAGATATAAATATTATTAAACTATAAATTTGTTTGCAAAAACAGGGCACGTTAAGTCTATGAGACGTGTGCCTTCCTCTCACGCCTTGTATCTTGTTCTCATCACCATGGACCTCCATCGCCTAGGTGCGCTTCACGCCTTTTAAAACTAACAGTTGAACTAAAGAAATCATCTTATGAGTTGCGACTTGTGAGTTATGACTTTCCGTTTGTAGTGATATTTATTTGTTTCATCAGTGACTACTTTTTGTATTTCAATTTCCTTTGTTAGCTCATTTTCAACATTGTACTTAACCTTGCTGTTTTGATTATCTGTTGCAGACGCTAGGAATAGGACATGCATTTTCTTCATTTATTTGGCTTTGTGGGCCTATCACGGGACTTGTGGTAAGGAATGAATCATTAAATCACAGCTCCCTTGAATAATGGTAAAGACTTGAATTGGTCTGATTCAAAATTTTATGTATTTGTTTCAGGTTCAACCATGTGTAGGTATTTGGAGTGACAAATGCACTTCAAAATATGGCAGAAGACGACCTTTTATTCTTGCTGGATCTCTCATGATATCTATAGCTGTGAGAACACGTAGATCTTGCTGTTTCTATTTAAATTATTTTCTGGACTATTACATAAATGCTGAGGTGAAATCTTGTACTTTAGGTGATAATAATAGGCTTTTCTGCAGACATCGGATATTTATTAGGGGACACAAGAGAGCACTGCAGGTATCTACCGCTTTTATCCGTTTATCTAATCTGCTTTTCATCCAAGTTACTTCCAATTTGCTTACTTTTGTTTACAGCACATTCAAAGGTACTCGAACAAGGGCTGCCCTCGTGTTTGTTGTTGGTTTTTGGTTGTTAGATCTTGCAAATAATACTGTACAGGTTAGTATTCCCATCGATAGTTTTGATCGAGACCTTCATCTGTATGTTATTGGTCTTTCAGCTGATGGATTTAATGTTAAATTTTGGCTTCGGCAGGGACCAGCGAGAGCTCTTTTGGCTGATTTATCAGGTACCATATGGTGTTTTTGGTATGCCAATCGTGTTTTTTTCACGAACGTGTGCCGTACTGACTCACTAATGTTCACCAACATTTGGAGTGTAGGACCTGACCAACGGAATGCTGCAAATGCTGTGTTTGCCTCGTGGATGGCTGTTGGAAATATCTTAGGGTTCTCAGCTGGTGCTAGTGGGAATTGGCACAAGTAAGAGTCTTTGCAACAAAAAAACTCAATGCTTTCAGATAAAATTGGTTTAAATAGATATGGTCCAAAATATTGGGAATGATTTTCAGTTGTTAACCATTGACATATCAATGCGTTACCATTCCTACAAAGACCCTTTGACCATCCTTTCGGTTCACTCCAAAATGAAACCCAATATTACCCGTAATCGAAGTCCGTTGCTTTGGCTACTCGTAAGATTAAGTCCTCAAGTTTCAATTGGAGTGATTAGGCCTTTTAAGTTCGATGAAAAGTGAAATTCAACCCCTTGCCCGAAATATCGTGAAAAATTGAGTATCTCATACCACAAAATACAAATGTCTAACCTAAAACATAATTAAACTTCGGAAAAGAATACAAATAACAAAATTAGAATTATTTCTTAGAGAAAATAAATCATAATTGGGAAAAAAATGATAAAAAATTAGAAAAGAAAAATAAAATTAGAAAAATTACAAAATTTTAAAAAAATTATATGGGATATTCTCTCGTGTACCCCCGAACTTTTTCGTTTTCTATGGTGTACCCTCGTTTTTTGCAAAAAAAACTTTGACCGACAATAATTTTCTATGGTGTACCCTCGTTTTTAGCTTGCTATACATACTTTCAAAATTTTTTGATAGGAACATCATTAATTTTTGCCAAAATATTTTGAAGTACAAAATAAAAACTTGGTAATCAACAACTCAAAATAAGGTATATTATTAGAGTTTTTTTTTCAAGTTTTTGCCAAAATAATTCCTATGTTTTATATCTGTTTCGAATATTTATATGTTATATACTCCCTTTGTTCACTTGAATTCCATACGTTTTCCTTTTTGGGATGTTCATTTTAGTTCTCTATGTTTCTATTTTAGATAAGTTTTACCATTTCAAAATACCAATATACCCTTATATTTTCTACAACAACAACAACAACATCAGAGCCTTAATCCCAAAATGATTTGGGGTCGGCTGACATGAATCATCCTTTCGAACCGTCCATGGGTGAACGCACGCCTCAAAATGCGAATAAAAAAAGGGAAAATGAAAAACAAAAAGGAAGAACGAAAATGTAATGGAAAGTCAAGGTAAACTTAGGGGTTTTAAAATCGAATTCCGGATTTCTTTTATAAAAACTTAAAATTTAAATCGAGAGAAAAGATTAAAACGATTTTTAAAAACCGAAATAGAATTAAGGATCCGGAATGAACCAAGTAAAATCTATAAGAAAGTGGTTGGTAAAAAAGTGTAATAAAGGAGAGAAGAATAAATAATTTAATTTCTTTAAATTAAATAAAAAAAAACTAAATATGTCAAAAAAAAACATCAAATACTAAAAATCCACATGTATCATTTCCCTCCATTGTGCCCTCTGCCCCAGAAATCTCATATCGTGCTCTATCACTCTCAACCATGTCTGTCTCGGTCTTCCTCTACCTCTAGGGACCTTTTCTGTTCTCCAAGTCTCCAGCCTCCTAACTGATGCGTCCATAGGTCTCCTTCTCACATGGCCAAACCATCTTAGTCGGTTTTCCATCATCTTGTCCTCTATTGGCACCACTTTTACCTTTTCTCTAATCACCTCATTCCTTAACCGATCTTTCCTTGTATGTCCGCACATCCACCTCAACATGCGCATCTCCGCCACACTCATCTTTTGAATGTGACAATGTTTCACGGCCCAACACTCGGAACCGTAAAGTAAGGCAGGCCTAATTGCCGTGCGATAAAATTTTCCCTTTAATCTTTGGGGCATACCTTTATCGCATAGAAACTCTGAAGCACTCTTCCATTTCAACCATCCCGCTTTAATTCCGTGAGCCACATCTCCGTCTAACTCCCCATCTTTTTGAATAATAGATCCTAGATATCTGAAGAAATCAGACCCCTCAACAACATTCCCATCGAAAATAATACTCCCCGCCTCTGTCGATCTCAACTCCGCCACATTAGTGAACTGACACCTCAAAAGATGAGTGTGGCGGAGATGCCCTTATATTTTCTCATTCATAAAAATTGGATCCACTAATAAATTATAAACAAGGGTAGTTTAGTATAATCACTTTTCAACCCTTTATCTACTTTTTCATTGTTTTGTACTTTAATCACTTTTCTTAAATCTTTCACGAAAAGCAAACGTGCGGAAGTCAAGTGAATGGAGGGAGTATTATTTAATTTGTTTCTTCTAAATCATCATTTTTTTTAAATAAATTTTAAAATAATTCTATATTTTTTCCCCTAAATCTAATTATGTTTTAGGTTAAATATTTGTATTTGTAGTATGAGATATTCAATTTCTCATGAGATTTTGGATGATGTGTTGAATTTCATTTTTTTGTCAAACTTAAGGGGCTTTATTACTCCAATTGGAACTTAAGGGGTTTAATCACGCGATTAGATAAACTAAAGGGGTTTACTGACCACTTTCACGTATTTCGCTTTGTTGAATGAAATATTGCCTTTGAGATTCAGTCATAAATTACAATTTAATTTATTGCTATTCCCTGTGCAATTTTTAAACGGGCCATCCAGAAATAGCCATGAGGCAACTACGAGGGAAAGTTGATGCACATATGGAGCCCTTTACTCTGTACCACTATAAAATGAGTGATTTTGAAGTACTACGGGTGATTTTGGTACTTTTGTTTCAGACCTAAACCTTAACACCCCTCCCCTTGCTGCTAAATACAAATGAATATCTGAAACCTTTTAAAGGAGGTATCTTGTGAGGTCAGAGAGAGTGTTGTAAACCTCTTCTGGACTTTCTAATTTTCAAGGTGGTTAGTTGGTTACTTAGAACTTAGAACCTACTATTGCTGCTCTTGTTAATCCCATAATACTTTATAATTTATTATGATGTTAATGTACGACTCATTTGCAGATGGTTCCCTTTCCTGATTAACCGAGCTTGTTGCGAGGCCTGTGGAAACTTGAAAGCAGCATTTCTGGTTGCAGTGGTAGGGAACTATTATATGAGAATTTCTGTCTGTAAATGTATTCAGTATTCTAACTTTTTGGTTACAACCTGTTATTGATATGTTATCTATTCAGTTGACTAAATCTTATCTTTGTTGACATGTTCATCTGAGTTTAGAGATTCTTCCATGTGTAATCAACAAAACCTGATTTCTGCTGAATAACACCCGAAAATGGAAACAAAGAAAGTTCATGATTTAATGATTTCCTAGCTTTTCGCATAACATCAGAAGCCTTGTGATTGATTTTTTTGTTTAATATCTTTATGCTTCCAGTATTGTTTGATTGACTAATGTTAGTAATAGTGTTAAAACTTCTGTTTTATATTATCAATTCATAATAGTTGCTTAGACTGTGGTAAGTCAGGACTCCGGATTCTAGACAGCTATGGAATAAGGTGGTATAGGTTCTGATAGGATCTGACTTTTCTGTGTGCTCAAGTGTTGCTACTTGTTATTCTTATCTTCATATCCATCATGCCTCTTCTCAAGATCTACTCTTCCCCCCTGTTGCTTGTTGAAAATTTTGGACAACTATGTATTGTTTTTTCTTAGTCTAGTCTTTTTTTTTTTTTTTTTTTTTTTTTTTTTTTTTTTTTTTTTTTTTAGAAATTAGTCTGTAGTTTGTTGTGTTCCTATTCGTGAGTGTTTTGTTCCTCTCTCGTTGGTTGGTTGCAACATCATTTTTAAAAACTCTCATCATGATAATTCTAGCATGCAAGCATATTCTCTAATCATAATCAGCATTTAGATTCAGAAACCTTTATCTGATATTTTGCAGTTCTTCTTGACATTGTGTACATCTGTGACACTTTACTTTGCCAAGGAGATTCCCTTGGAGGCGAGCGTACCACAAAGGCTATCAGATTCTGCACCTCTACTGGACGATCCTCAACGGTTTTCCATGGATCTTTCCAAATCAATGGGGAAAGAGAGTACTTCCCTCTCGTACTCCGAGAATGTCCGAAGAGTGGAAAACCATTTGGGCTCTGAGGAGTCCAGAAATGAAGATCATATGGATGTAGATTTGAATGATGGACCTGGATCTTTTATGGTCAAGTTGTTGACCAGCTTAAGACATTTACCCTCTGCAATGCATTCAGTGCTTATTGTAACAGCTCTCACTTGGGTACTTCTTTTCTCTCTTTTATCTTTTCATTTTATATCTTTTACTATATGGCTGGGTGGTGATGACAATATCAATATGATCTTGTCTGCTTATGCAAGCAGGGAACCTGTGAGGCTGTGACTTCATCCCCTTAATTCTTGTCAATGAGTGAGACAGTTTCATTAGGTTGTTTAAACAAAGTAGTTGTAAGTTCATAACTCATT
Organism: Silene latifolia; assembly: GCF_048544455.1. Lineage (NCBI taxonomy): Eukaryota > Viridiplantae > Streptophyta > Magnoliopsida > Caryophyllales > Caryophyllaceae > Silene > Silene latifolia. The sequence goes on from NC_133538.1 coordinate 320,661,491, forward strand.
TGACCCAAATGATCCAAAACTTGAACTACCAGGAATTGAATCCTCGACCGGTCCCTAACATGACGTTTTCTTATTCTCACTTTAGTAGGATCTAACCCGTGAGTCACGGAGAAGGTCACAGTGACCTTCCCCTCTTCCCTCACCCTAGACTTTGACTTGTCTTGAATCCTTCACATAAATCTCCCCAAAATGAATATTGTGTCTCTAGTTGCAGTAGATGATTGCCCCTTCACAATATAAAAAGTGCAAACAACTTAGTTCCATATTGGTTTCTATGAAGATGCTAAATAAACCATTGTCTGGTAGTCATCTGGTGATCATTGACCACAAGTAGTAGCATATTGGTTTGGCTTTCTTTGTAATCCAAAGGTAAAAGGGATGTCCGCTGTTTTTTTTTTTTTTTTTTGATATTAGTACTGAATGGTTGAATGTGTTTCTTATCTTGTCCTACTGTGTTACTGGAGGCCATGCGACACTTTAATGTCACCAAGATCTGTATTTATCCTTTCGGTTTTTTTGTTATTAAGCTTCTACGGATCTTTTCATGTCTTATTAACACAAAGACCATTGTCATTTACTGAAATTTGTTAGATGATAGGACACAAGTTTTGTCTAGAGCAACGAATAATTCGTGTTCTATGTTTGGAGGAGCTTTGCTTCTGTTTTCTGAAGTAGGTCTTAGTTTAGAAAAGTGTGCGTAGTCGCGCTTGATCCCTTGGCGAGGTCCTAGCCAAAATGTCGTGGTGCAGCTTAAATGTAAGGCGCTTTTAGCATTACGCACTACTATGCAATTTCCAAATTTTCTTCTTCGTCTAGCACTTATATTATGGTGTTCTCTTTAGCACATTATTCCTATGCTTCTACCCCTTACATGTTATCCCTCTTCGAAATCCAAAAAAACGTTTTTATTGCAGAGTATTGGATTTTGAAAATGTAAAATTGATTGTTATATGTGCACCTTTGCCTAGCACCTTCTGCTTCGTTGACATAGACCCTCGTTGCATCAGGGTGCATCACCTTGAACAACTAAGAATAGATGATGTGTATGCCATGCCATTGACTGTAAACTATACTGCTCTGGTGGCTATTATTTTTTATTGGTGAATATTTTTAATTTAAATAACAACCTTGGATATGTGGTTTTGTTTCTTCACCTTTTTTTTTTCTTTTCTGTTTCTATAGCTGACATTATAAAGTGGCACGCAGTTTTCCTGGTTTCCTTTTTTTCTGTTTGACACTGATTGGATGGGAAGAGAAGTCTATCACGGAAACCCGATTGGGAATGACTCTGAAATAATTCTGTATGATCGTGGTGTCAGAGCAGGTGCTGTTGGGCTGCTGTTGAATTCAGTAAGAGCTCAAAATTTTTAATGCTTCTCCTTTTATTAGACGACTTTATCCATATATTTTGCTAGATTTTCTCCCATGTTGGTCTTATTTTATAAATTTTTAAAAATATAAATGTCATTTTTGCTTTAGGATTAAGTTCTTATCATTTTTTTTAAACCTTTTCAGGTCGTCCTTGGTGTTGGCTCTTTTCTCATTGAACCTATGTGCCGGAAAATGGGAACCAGAGTGGTGTGGGCTTTGAACAACTTTGTTGTGTTTGTCGCAATGGCATGCATCGCTGTGATCAGCTTGGTTTCACTCAAAAACTATAAAGATAATTCGTCAACAAAGGCTGCAGCGCTGGTTGTTTTTGCCATTCTGGGTTTCCCTCTCTCTGTAAGGTCCTGTTCCCCCTGGATTATTGGATACATATCTTTGTAAATCCTGTCTATTAACTTTGTTTTGAAATGCTTCCTGCATTTCAGATAACATATAGTGTACCCTATTCTGTCACTGCTGAGGTGACTGCGGAATCAGGTGGCGGTCAGGGTATGTATGACGTTTTTCTCTTTTTAAAACCATTCACTGACCTGATGCTTCATTTTATAATTTATATCCTAAGACAGTAACGTTTATGTAGGTTTGGCACTTGGAGTTCTTAATCTTGCAGTGGTTGTTCCCCAGGTAACTTCTGCTATTTTTTCTCTGCCTCTGTTTGTATATCTGAATTGCTAATAAAATGGTACTGTATGGGTGATTGTTAGGATGGCTTGTTTTAACACTTCCTTATACCTACAGTTGTACAGCTTTGAAACTTTACAGTTTGAGTGGAGAGTAGTTTATGACTTTTTGCTACAAGGTTGAGTTTGTGCTCATCAAACTTCTTGAGACCTGCCTGGTTCATTTAAATTTCATTGATCAGTTTATTAAAAGGTTATTTTGTTAGAAGACACCTGACATTTAGACCATCTGCTAAAAAGGCACCTAATGTTATTTTTATTGCCCAAAAGCATGTACCATTTGCATTATTTTGTCAAAAGGCACCAACTAACGTTTTCCTTTAAAAAAAGTCAACACAGTCTTGACTTGACGGAAAACAATGTTTAACCTAATCAGTCTATTATCCATTACTCTCCATCACCATTACACCTTCCATTCTCTCACATCAATAACCTTGTCTCTCCTCCTCTCCTCGAGTCCTCCTGCACTCCATCCATGTCTTCTCCTTCCTTCCTCATCCAACCACTATCTTCTTTCCCATCCATGTCATCTTCACTCTCCACCACTCTCCACCACCCGATCTACTGCCTTTATTGTCGCCTGAATGCTTCATTAATTCTTCACCTCACTTTTCCCTTTTCAGCTCATCCCCCTACCGTGCACGCATCTCTCTCCTCCCTAACCTAACCTTATCAACTTTAATTGTCACTTCTTCCCCTTTCTTATTAGAGGATTCAGTGGAGGCTAAAATGGTGGCTAAAAATTGCTTAGGGGGCTCATTCAAAGGTGGTTGGGTGAATTAATCTGTGGTGGTGAATTTGTTGGTGGTGTAAGGGGTTCAAATCTGGGCTGTCGTGGTGATTGACCGTGTTGAAGATAGGGTCGCTGAATGGTGTGAATTAGATGCTGGGGTGGTAGAGGGTGGCTCAGTGGTGTGAACTTGTGGTTGTGGTATGATTGTTGTCAGGGTGGTTGTTTATTTGCCACTAGTTAAGGGGGATAGGGAGATGAAAGAGGATGAAAGGGCCTGAAGATTTTGGCTGGTTGAAATTTATTTGCCACTATCTTTGTCAGATCTGAAAAAAACAAAAAATCATGTTTTCTGTCAAGTCAAGATGGAAATGTGACTTTTTTTTTGACGGAAAATGTTACTAGGTGCCTTTGGACAAAAAAAATGTAAATGGTAGGTGCTTTTGGGCAAAAGAAATAACTTTAGGTGCCTTTTTGGCAGATGGCATAAACATTAGATGCCTTCTAACAAAAAATCTATATTTAAACATATCAAAATTGTCTCACATGGATTTATTGATGGCAGGTTGTTATTAGGTCAGTTTATACCTGCAATTTTGTAATGTGTACATGATGTTAAGCTTGATAAACCCTTAAATAGTACTACCTCTATCTCATCTGGTTCTTTATGAGTTTATTCATTTGTGAAGAGTATGTTAATCAAATGTAAAGAATCAATTGAGACAAAGCAAGTATTAAGCAAGGCAGCTGTTGTAAGTTATGAAAATTTGATCGCTGAACTTCCTATCTTGTGCTCGATTTTATCTCATGTCGTCTATTCGTATCAGCTTTTGACATCTCTTGTTTGAGTTACTCTTCCTCGTAGTTGAAATGTTGAATGGCAGCTTGGTAGGGACGTAGGAACTTATTGCTTTAGAACACTATATCATTAGTAATCTATGGAAAATGGTTTCCCTTCTTTTACCCCATCCTTTTAAATGATGAATGAGAGATTGGTGGTAAAGTAATAATATCCCTTTCCCCCGCCCTCTTCTCATAATACTAACACCGTCTTACAATATTTTTGCTTGGACCTAGCTAAATTGACATGACTTGATCCATAACCGGCCTGAATTTTGTTGGATCGAAACCAGCCAACTCCAAATGACACAAAGGGACCCAAAATCATGTGAAAGTACTCATTTGAAATCATAGTTAATTATGTGAATTAAATATATCAAAATCGTCATCGTCTTGAACCAAACCTGACTGATTAGACCCGTAAATACTGACCTGATGTTGACTTGACCAAAGTGACTTGGTCAAGAAATCACCTGACCCAACCCGAGACCCGAGCTTTGTTGGTCCCGAAATGGGTTGACTTGAAACTACCCGACCCAAAATGACCCGAAACCCAAAATGACTTGAAAGGACAAGTGTCCTGATGACAAACGACGAAACATGATGGATTATCTGCATTAAAAATATTAAAATCCATCTGCGATGAACCAAATCATTCCCGATATACCAGACTTGTTAACACTCCCAAAAAAATTACCCGAACCCAAATTGACTTGACCCAAAAATTTTAACTCACTAGAAATGATCTGATTTAGATCCATTTCGAATGAATCGTTTGCCAGGAATTCTATTGCATGTATTTTCAAACGTGTTGGGTCAATGTTGTTGATGTTTGTGAGTTGAACCTCCACAAAACAGGGATATTTAATACCTTTCTTTCTTGACCATTCTTATCTTGGATAACCTTGTTGTAGATGATTATATCGCTTGGCGCTGGGCCGTGGGATGCTCTATTTGGTGGAGGAAACATACCAGCTTTCATTTTGGCCTCTTTAGCTGCATTTGCAGCTGGTGTCATTGCAACACTTAAGCTTCCTAATATTTCCGGAAGTTTTAAGTCATCTGGTATGCATGTTGGGTGATTTCAGTTCCTTTGGCTTCAAATGCGCATCAATTTTTGTCTGCCACGAATGTCAATGTACAAATGCTACAATAGTGATCCCCATATATAGTCATGTATTATCCCATAGAATTTTTCTTTAAATGGTAATTCAATTCATTTTTTCGTCATAGACTCAGTGGCTTATTGATGAGCTCCTATTTCTACATACATTTTGCATCATTTGGAGCTTAATTGGTAGCATTTGGTAACGGTTTTAGGCAATTCTAACGTTATTTAACCGATTCCGAGTGCTTTAGCATTTAGCAAGGTTTTCTAGTGAAGAATGAAGTGCCTAGTGACCAAGAGAAGCATCAAAGGAAGGGTGAAGAACAAGCATTGAAGAAACATCAAAGAACCCCTTCATGAAGAAGTGAAAGGATGAAGCAATTGAAGTTTGAAGCTTCGTTTTCATAAGGATCAACTTCAAATGAGTATATCTTGAGTTCTAGAGCTCGTATCGATGCAAGGCCAAGTGGAGGTGAAAGCTTATGTTCTTAGCTTTCCAACGACAGGTCACACGCCTCATTTGGCCAAGTAACAAGAGAGATATGACCTTTTGAAAGTGCAGTCCAGGGGCAAAATCGCACAGTGCGAAATTCCAGGACCCATATTTCGCACGGTGCGAAATATCTGGGTTTCAGCGTGTTTTAGCATGTTTTGATTACGGGCTTGCACCATGTTATGGACCATTAATCCCTTTCATACCTAGACTATATATAGATGATTGCCTCTAGGTTTTTAAGATCTTATGCTCATTTTAATTAATCAAGTTGTAATTTCGGGAATTATTCATCTTTTTGATTAGGTTTAGATCTACTATGGAGAACTAATCTCCTCATCTTAATCTGGCTCAAAGGTGTAATCTTTGGTTGTAAGACTACTTAATCTTTCCTTAATTTTCATTATCATTGTTAATCCTTTGTGTTTATTGTTTGAATTTTGGAATCCTTATTTACATTGAGTAATTAAGTGTGATTTCGTTGTTGCTTAATTAATCAAGTTCCTTAATTTATTGTTGTTGGGATTATTAAGTGTAATTTCTTGTAATCTCATCTTTGCAACACCTTGTTATTATGCTAATGAATGTAATTTCTTCTTGGCTTAATTAGCAAGTAAAGGATTAACTTGTAATTAGGCATTAATCGTGATTTTATTGTGTCTAATTACCCTTATTGAATCTCTAATGCTTTTATCTTCTTATTAATTTAATCAATGTATGTGATTTCTACTTGGTAGGATTGATAAGTTGGGTTATTTGATTAAGTGTGATTTTCTTGTCATTTGACCATTATTAAGGAGATTTAGGAGAATAACCTCCACAATAAGGTGATAATATTTATTAGAAGGATTGATTGAGTGGTTTTATCAACTAAAGTGCCCCACTTTAATGAGTCGGATTAAGTCTCTCGTAAATTTGATATTTCCATCTTAAAACTTGATTGCTTGCTTACTTGTTGCTTACTTTTGTTTGAATATTGTTTTGTTTTTGTTACTTTTGAAAACCAAACCAAAAACCCCCCTTTTTCCATACTTGTTTGTAATTTAATTTGTCACAATTATTCTAGTTGCTCTTTTGAATTCACCATTGCAAAGCCCCCCCTTCTCTTAGGTTCGATCCAATTGCTTGATACTTTACTAGTTAAGAGTTAGTATTAATCAGTACGTATTGTGGTATATAAATTGTTAATTTGGCTGTCTTTTATAGCGACGAATTAGGCGTGCCAAATTTTGGCGCCGTTGCCGGGGAAGGTAACGGTTTTGTTGGTGTTTTTAATTGTGTTTTTTAGAGTAGTTGTGTGTTTTGTGTGCTTTGTACTGTAACTAGTTTTTGTAAATATTAGGATTAGTTTAAGTAGTTTATATTGCTCTCTTGTTTGATTTAATGGCTTTTTTTAATTTTCCTCAATTTGAACCATTTTACAAGTCTTCTTCTCTTTGCTTTCTTGAGATATTTGAACCTATTATTCAACCCGTCTATGAATTGTATGGAGGTGACACTTTGAATATTGCTATGACTAATGAGATGGTTGGAGAAGACTTGGGGTATGTTTTGTCTTGTGATTTAGAGGGAACCTTACAAGATTTGGACGCAAATCCACCCATGGAGGAGTTGCAAGAAAACGAGAAAGTTGTGGTTCTTAAGGATGTTGGTTATGACCCTTCTTTGGGTAAGAAGTTAGTAAGTATGAACTTTGAGGAGAATGTTGAGAAGGTAGAGAACAAGATGCTTGTTGAAGTTTGGCCTCGCAAAGAAAAACTACCCATACTAGTTCCTAAATAACCTTGTGCGTTCCTTCACTCATACTTGGTTTTTACCAAGTCAAACCCTTCTTTCAAGGAGTCTTATCGTGACATTGAATTGTTTTTAGAACATGCTTTAATGAATCACTTGTCATATGCATATGTTCTCATCGTGAATGCTTGGTATGCCTTGACTTCTATTGTCACTTCTCTTGTTTGTGGGCTAACATGTTTGATAGGTTACTAAGGACATTGAGTTGTTTCGCTCTTAACTTTTGATGAAACAAGGAATCTTGAATCACACATACTACTCACTAATCAATTGCAAACCCCAAATTGAAAGCCTAAACCCTACCTTTCAAGATCCGAAAATTGGAGTCTACAAGCATTTAATTGGGTCAAGGAGCTTCATTTGGGCATTTATTCCACTTCTACATCAACCAACAACAAGTTTCAAGGATCAAAGGGAGGTATAAACACCTTACCCTTATCTTTGTGAATTTCATAGTCTAAAATCCGAAAATTAGTCACTAATTTTGAGATTTTGATTAATTAAAACTATTGTTGGTGTTGTCTTGTTGTTTGCAAATGATTTGAGTGAGTATTATTTATCAAATACTTAGTTAGTACACTCTTGGAATTGTGCATAATAAGAGTTTGATAAAATGCCTCAAAGAAAAAAATTCTCAAAAATTTGTGTGGTTTTCTGAAAATTCATTATGGAACATACCACTAACGTTCCTTGTCAGGCCTAATCAAGTTATCCTTGTGCCCCATTATCCCCAAGTTCATTTTTGACATAATCACTACTTACATCACCACTCTTCTTTGCCTAATTATATAAACACCCTATTTCCATTTCACTACCTCAATCATGTCGAATCACCTACAAAAGAATTCCCCCTTCCACCCTCACAAATTTTAAAAAAAAGAAGCAATTAAAAGTTCAAGTGTGGAGGAGTTTTGTTGGAAAAGTGGTGGAGTATGTTGAGGTATCATTGATGGTCAATTAAGATGATTCATTTTGCCCATGATTTTGTGCTTGGTACACCATGTTAATACCAAGTGAATGAGAGGTCATTGAGAGTCGAGGATGTTGGTGGTGTAAGTTAGTGAGCTTGTGAGAAGGAATTGAGCTGGTTGTAATTTGATGAGGATGAGGGTACCTCAAGTTCATTTTATTGAGGATTGGTTATGATGTTCACATTCACTTTTGGGACAAAGTGAAAAATAAAGTGTGGGGTGGACATGAGTTGGTATCTTGTAACATATTGTAATATATTCCATTCCATGCATTGTACTTCAATTTGAAAAAAAAAAAAAGAAAAGAAAAGAAAAGAAAAACCCGGCTAGGATGAAAACCCGAAAGGGCGTCCTAGGCAAAAAAGGGAAAGTGGCCGAGGTCGGAGTGAAAACCCGAAAGGGCACTCCGGGCAAAATGAAGAAACGAGGGCGAGCCACGAGTAGAGGTGAGCAAAAAGATAAACCGAAAACCCGAAAGGGGGTTTAGGCAAAATGAGGGAATCAGGACCCATATTTCGAAAATGTGAAACCTTGAAATCGTGTCACATGATTTACTTCTTCCATGTGGAGTTGGTGACATAAGTGGTGAACCCAAGAAGGCCGGAAGGGTAGGATAGAAGTGTATCAAGGCTAAGTGGGGGGTGTTGGAGGCCGAATCTTTAATTAGCGCTTGATACACTTGGTGAATGAAGTAGTGAGTTGTGTTGTTTTGAATGAATGAATTGTGAAGTATTGTTGAGGAATTGTGATATTGTTGCCATTTGAGAATTGTAGTAATATAATCATAGAGGAAATTGAGGTTGCTTAATTGTTGTGCTAGGAGATGTTTTGACGACTAGGGTGACCTTGTGTTTGAATTGAGTGGAGTGATAAGGGGAGAAATAAGGAGAGTTGTTGTGAGTGGTGAAGAATTGGTGGTGAAGAATGGACTAGGAACATTATAGAAGAGGGAAAGTATAAGGAGGGCGAGTGAGGGAAGAGAGACGTCTTTGGAGGTTTATAAGTCACTCACTTGCTATGATTGGTGCCTTGACGGAAAGTGACCATGTGCTCAAATGAGGGTGGTATAAGAAGGGAGTGTGTGAGCGAAGGAAGATGAGTTATTAGTGAGTACGACATGCCACATTTTAGCCTTGCGGAGATGCGTATATTAGAACTTGCTCGGGACGAGCAAAGGTCTAAGTGTGGGGTGTTTGATGAGCTCCTATTTCTACATATATTTTGAATCATTTGGAGCTTAATTGGTAGCATTTGGTAACGGTTTTAGGCACTTCTAATGTTATTTAACCGATTCTGAGTGCTTTAGCATTTAGCAAGGTTTTCCAGTGAAGAATGAAGTGCCTAGTGACCAAGAGAAGCATCAAAGGAAGGGTGAAGAACAAGCATTGAAGAAACATCAAAGAACCCCTTCATGAAGAAATGAAAGGATGAAGCAATTGAAGATTTGAAGCTTCATTTTCATAAGGATCAACTTCAAATGAGTATATCTTGAGTTCTAGAGCTCGTATTGATAGAAGGCCAAGTGGAGGTGAAAGCTTATGTTCTTAGCTTTCCAACGACAGGTCACACGCCTCATTTGGCCAAGTAACGAGTATGACCTTTTGAAAGTGCAGTCCAGGGGCAAAATCGCATGTGCAAAATTCCAGGACCCATATTTCGCACGGTGCGAAATATCTGGGTTTCAGCGTGTTTTAGCATGTTTTGATTACGGGCTTGCACCATGTTATGGCCCATTAATCCCTTTCATACCTAGACTATATATAGATGATTGCCTCTAGGTTTTCAAGATCTTATGCTCATTTTAATTAATCAAGTTGTAATTTCGGGAATTATTCATCTTTTCGATTGGGTTTAGATCTACTATGGAGAACTAATCTCCTCATCTTAATCCGGCTCAAAGGTGTAATCTTTGGTTGTAAGACTACTTAATCTTTCCTTAATTTTCATTATCATTGTTAATCCTTTGTGTTTATTGTTTGAATTTTGGAATCCTTGTTTACATTGAGTAATTAAGTGTGATTTCCTTGTTGCTTAATTAATCAAGTTCCTTAATTTATTGTTGTTGGGATTATTAAGTGTGATTTCCTTGTAATCTCATCTTTGCAACACCTTGTTAGGAATGATAAGTTGGGTTATTTGATTAAGTGTGATTTCCTTGTCATTTGACCATTATTAAGGAGATTTAGGAAAATAACCTCCACAATAAGGTGATAATATTTATTAGAAGGATTGATTGAGTGGTTTTATCAACTAAAGTGCCTCACTTTAATGAGTCGGATTAAGTCTCTCTTAAATTTCATATTTCCATCTTAAAACTTGATTGCTTGCTTACATGTTGCTTACTCTTGTTTGAATATTGTTTTGTTTTTGTTACTTTTGAAAACCAAACCAAAACCCTCCCTGTTCCATACTTGTTTGTAGTTTAATTTGTCACGATTATTCTAGTTGCTCTTTTGAATTCACCATTGCAAAACCCCCTTCTCTTAGGTTCGATCCCATTGCTTGCTACTTTACTAGTTTAGAATTAGTATTAATTAGTACGTATTATGGTATATAAATTGTTAATTTGGCCGTCTTTTATAGCGACGAATTAGGCGTGCCACTTATGTATCTTAGTGCATTGTTAGGGTTAATATTAGCACTTTCACTGGAGGTGAGCAGGGTCCGCTATGTGTTTTGGCCTGTTATGAATGTAAATTATTGCTTTTGGATTCTCAGTAGCAACACTTCCGTAATTCTTTTTTTGTAGGAAATTGTAGCCTCATGGTAAAAATTTAACCATTTTTAAAACAACAACTCTTCTATAGAACTGTCCTATAACATATGACCCGTCCTATAACATAGAACGAGCCCAATAGGAGTAAGTAGCCCAAATACAAGATTACAACTTATAATAAAAACAAAAGAAAAATAAAATAAAAGACTTCTAATCCTAGCCAACAAACACAAGACAAACAACCGCCTCGGTAACTATTGCAGTCCTTGTCCCCGCCATCTCCACCACCACCGCCTCCGACACGTTCACGACCCACTTGCTCTCTCTTCCATGAACCAATGGTATAACAAGAAAAACGCCGATGAAGTCACCAAATGCCTATTTTGGATATGAAACTTGAAGTTTCAGATTTCAATGAATGCATCTAACTTTTTGATAACTATTGTCTCGATTTGAATAATCAAAATGTTTTAGATTGTCAACTTTTATCTTTAGATTAGGAACATGGGTTTTTAATTTTTAAAATACTCATCCATGGTTTATGGTTTAACCAAAAATTGATTTACTTATCTGGCTCATAAATTTATTTTAACAACCAAGATTTTTAACTTCAAAACTAACAATTTTAGTATTGAATTTTTCACATATTATGGTCGATTGACTAATGGCTTTTTCTATAATTTTTGTAAAGTAGGATTTTAGTTTAATGACTAGTAGTTTTAGTTGACAACTTCATCTTCTAATATTTGGTAGTCTTTTTAACTTCACGAGTGCGAATTCCATGTTCCATGATTGATTGTTTTAATTAGACAACTTAGTTAATTGAGTTAAAAACTTATAAGGGGGCGTTTGGTAAGGGGGTGTAAAGAAAGGGAAAGGGAATAAAAATCCTTCATTCCCTTTGTTAGTGTTTGTTTGTGTAAATCAATCATTCTCTTACCCCCTTCCTTACCCCTTTATCCATTTACATCCATTCACCCCACCCCCCTAGGGTATCCATTTCCTTTCCCTCATTCATCCAATCACCCTCAACCTATCGACCACAACCGCCACACCCAATCCCTGCTGCCACCATAACCCCGCCTGCACTCACCACCACACCCCAAAACGACGGCCCTTCTGCTAGCATGGCCGCCGGCGAACACATAACCGTCACCGGCGACTCCTCCCTACCCACTTTCGCCTCCTAAATCCCCAACCCCACCCCAAAGCAACCGACCACCCACTGAGCTCGTCCCCTACCGCCCCTAACCGTCGGCATACATCATTCACCCAAACTCAAGTACCCTCTGATATCAGTTATATTACCATGTTACAAGTTAAAGGACTAAAACATACGGACTATCAGATTGCTATGCATTTGTTATAGTATGATAGGAGCATATTGGACTATTGGGTGCTCTTTTTTATGTTCATATATGTTAAATTTGTAGCTTCCAATTACTGTAGATCTATGGGACGTGGGTTAGGATCCGAATTTTCGGTTGATGTTGGTACACTGACGGTGGGGAGTTGGGTCGTGTGCGCCGACAGTGATGGCGGTGAGCTCGCCATCCTCGGCGATGGTAGATATATGGCATAGCCCGTGAGTAATGAGAGGTGTTGGTTGATGATGGTGGTGGTTGATGATAATAGGGGATGAGGAAGTGCGTGATGAGGATGGTTTTGTCCATTCCCTATGGAAGGTAACCAAACAATGAGTAAGATTAGGGGTAAACTCATTCATTTCCCTCTCTTACCTTTTCTTGATTCCATTCTCTTTCCCTTTCCCGTACCAAACGCCCCCTAAATTTTTGATGAAAGCATCGACGTCCATGAACGAGGCCGATCATAAGGTATTGACGGCGAAGAGGACGAATCCGATATTAAATTGGTGGCTTAGGGGATTGACGGACCTATGGTATGCCACTGGGAAGTGGGAAGTAGAAGGAATGTGGGGAGAGTGAGAGACGGGGTGAGTGGTAAATGTGATAGATGAGAAAAAGAGTAGGTTTCATTTTATCGCGTAAGGATCCTCTCCAGTTGTACAAATAATTGGAGGGTCCAGTACTTATGTAAGATGCTGACACTTGGCAAAGCTGGAAATCAAAGGTTGAGATTTTTCCAAAGGAAATTAAAAGCTGCCCCATTTATTTATTTTCCTCATCCTTCACAAAAGTTCTCTACCTCCATTAGTATTAGACACTAGCTAGTCTTCTCCATTAATGGTGACCGACTGACTGAGGAACAAAGTCACACACCATGCCACCATTAACCCCTGAGATCCGCGGCAAAACACAAACCGTCATCCCTCCACCGTGGATTCTCTAGCTTTCAAACATGATTTTTTTCAATCTCGATGGAAATTGTGAACGACGGATTTGTTTTTTTGCCAAAATTAAATTGCTGTATTTTCATTTGATTCTTATTTTAGATGATAGATTTATATTATTGATTGGGAAAGGTTTTTCTTTTTGATAAATAGTTGATTGAATTGGAGGTAGAAGAAGGTCATTGTAACGGTGGCATGGTTTGGTAATTGTAACACTCCGGTGATTGATAATCAGAGGTTTTGTAAGCTGAAGAACTTGGCCGCTTTTAAATTGCTGTATTTGCATGTCGTATAACTTGGCTGGTAATGGTGATTGTCGTATACTTGGTGGAGTAGGTGATTGTAACGGTCCGGTGAGGGGCGACGGCCGCTTTTTTTGCCATGGATCTTAGGGACTAGATGATTGTAATGGCGGCATGGTGTGGGAAAGCAAAATTAATGAATATGTTCAATGGAGGATTTGGGTTGAATTGATGTAAGATTGTAAATTTGCATTTGTAACTGTAAAATTGATGGAGGTGGAGTCATGGAATTTTAATGGAGGGTGAAAGAAATAGAATTTTAGCGAGAGAGGCAAAAGAAAAATAAGCAGTGTCCTTTTTTCTTTTTGTAGAATCACAACCATTAATTTTGGCTTTGTATACGTGTCATAATCCTAAGTTGGTACTGATATAAAAATAACTGGAGGAATCAGTTAGTTTTATAAAAGTGTAAACCACTGCCCACCATTGTCAAGATTCACATACACCACCGTAGTAACCACCTCTATCACCTCTGACACCAATAACTCCACCACCTTTTCAGCACCCGCTCACCCTCCACTATCCTCGCACAACTAAGTATCCTTTCTCCAATTTATTAACATAAAAAGGAAGAACGGCGGACAATTACGGCAACGGAGATCACCAACAGTGACGGATTCACGGTGAACGACAAAGAGCTCCTTCCTCCAATGAATTGATCGTAAAAGCATCAGTTTCGAAGATAAAAATTTTAATTTCTGAAAACTAATTGTATTAACTGGAGCATTCATGTTTTAAATTAATAACCCCGTTTTAAGTTGAAAATGATGGGATTTGCAATTAAATTTAAATGCTCAGTAAATGGTCTTCTTTCTGCTCAAAGACTTAGGTTGATAACTAGTAAATTGGAGTTCAAAACTTGCAATTTTAATGTGGAAATTGCATATTATTTCTTGTTCCCTTTTACTTTATGTTTGTAAATATTTTCACTCTAAAAAACCACTAGTTTTAGTTATGATAATTGAGTGTTTTACAAGTTTAATTTCCTGTATGAAATATAATGAAAGTAATTTGACAACTTAATGATAAAATCATATGAATTTTCTGGAAAAAAAAAGGTAAATTGACAACTTAATATTTTAAGTAAAAGACTCACAACCTTAAGATTAATATACAGGGAAGGTTTTGCGTAGAGTATTTTATTTACGGGGAGCGAGATAGTTGTCTGGTTGATCCGGACGACGTGACTTTGGGAGAGCTTTTGGAGCAAGTTTGAAGGTGTCTTGTCCCCAACAAGTAGAAGGGGAGAAGAAAGGTTTGAGAGGAAAAGAAAGATTAATAAAATAGACTGGACTTTGTGGAAATTGGGCCCGTCTTACTCTAAGAGTAGTCTTAGAGAACAATTTGTGTATTCTATAAGACTGCTTTTACTGTAAGACGGGCCCAATTATATCTAAGCCCAAACTTTGATCTCTCTTATCGTTTAAAGACTTTCATCTCAATTATAAAACGTTTTTGTATGTCAGACTTGCCTGAACTAACGTCTCCCGCCCCTATGCCACCGGATCAACGCACAAAACCATTCATCTCCGACCTTGTTTCTACCAACTAACTCGCCGTGAACAATACCCCTTCTCCGTACAAATATTCAATCTAGACAAAAATATAAATCTCAAGATCTTTAGTAACTAACTTAAATCACCAAGTTATTAAACTAAAATGAATTAAAACTTTTAAAACACTCGGTTTTCAAATTAAAACTACTAGTCATAAAACTAAAAATTATTGTATATTTTACGAAAAGAAATTACAACTCTAAACTTACAATGAAACAATAAAGAACAAATTTGGAAATTAAAATTACAAGTTTTGAAGTTAAAACTCTTGACTACTAAACTATATTTATGGGTTAGTTAGCTAAAATTTCATTTGGGAATTGAGTTGATTAAAATATCGTAAAATTAACTTAAAAAGCTCAAAGTTGTCAGTTTAAAAATGTGAGTATTCAATTTAAAACATGTAGTTGTCAAAATATAAAGATGGTGAGGTTTTCTTTTGAAATCCAGTACTGTTAAGATCAAATTTCAAACCTGCATATTGGTGATTGATCGGCGTTCTTCCTTTTCTTATTAATTTCATGGAGGAGAGAGGGTCAGATGAAGGAAATAGGAGAGTGCGTGGAGTCGTAAAGGTGGTGAAATTGATGGTTGTAGAGGTGATGCGGCATGGTGGAGGTTAGGTTACGGCGGTGGAGAAGGTGGGTTTGTAGTAGTAGCTTTTGTATCGTGGGAAGAATGAAAGGTTACTTCGTTCATCCATTTATTTTTGTTTTCATAACTACTCTTTTTTGGGCTACTTTTCTCTATTGGGCCCGTCCTATGTTATAGGACGGTCCTATAGGAGAGTTACTCATGGTTATTTGTTTAGGGCACTGAACTTCAAAGTGGGTTAACTTCAAGTTGTTGAATAGCATTATGGGCATCCACTGCGGATGTTTTTGTTGTCCAACTTGCAACTTTTTTCTCTAATAAAGTGGAAGTTAATTTCTACTCCTTTTGTCTTGGTTACTTTTTTCGTTTTGGAGTGTCTTTGTCAATTGTTTATCTTTTTATTTTGGGAATGCTTTTGATGAATAATTTGATCCTCTATACTCAATTTGGTCAATTTATCATTAAATAATTGGTCATAATCTCTCCTTGAATTGTGTTAAAACCAAATGTAACAAATGACCGGGACGGAGGGAGTATGTGCTTTGTACTTGGACGATAGACAGGATTGACAATCTCTTGCAGTCTTGCTGATTGGTTATTGCATCTAAGGTCCACAGTATAACACTCATTAATCTAGGACCCTTAACTTGACCTACTCAGAATCAGGGCGAACTGTGCGTTACCAAAACAAACATATAATTAAGGTTTTTTTTTATGAAACACGACCTTTAAAAAAAAGTTTTTTCCAAACACCACCTTTTAATTTTTTTTTTTTTTGTAAAACACAACCTTTAATATTTTTTTTTTTGTCAAACACGACATTTTGGCTGGAGGACGCAACATTTTGTAATGGGGTAATTTTCAATCGATGTTTGAGATAGCAAACGAGGTCGGTTTGAGGTGTTCTTGGACTCGTTAGAAAGGTGGAAATACAAGCTTTTCAGGGGTTATAAGCACGATGGTCAAATGTGGCCTTATGTGGGGTTTATTGTTGTGTAAAGTAAGGCCGGTCGGAGAAGGTAACTATAAAGCGACTGGTCATGGGGTTTTTCGTGTGTCTTTAAATGGGGTTAGGATGTTTTGTTTGGTCTGAAATTTGGTATGTAGGTAAAGGGGAGTGTAAGGTAGGTCGTAGTTGTGTTCTTTGTTGTGGTTGTTGGTTGCAATTGGTGGTTTGAGGTGAGTGAATTGACCCACGAAAAAAATCCTACTTTGGTTTTCTTCTGATTGTTTTTTTTACCTCCAATTTACTCCCCTCGAACCATCATATGCAACCAACAAGCACCACAAACAACACAACTAAGACCTATCTTGCACTCTCTTTTACCTATATACCAAATTTCAGACCAAACAAATCATCATACTCCCATTTGAAGACCCATGAAAAATCCCATGACCACTCGTTTTACAGTTACCCTCTCCGACCAGCCTTACTTTACACGGAAATAGACCCCACATAAGGCTATCTTTGACCTCCGTGTTCATAACTCCTAGAAAACTTGTATTTACATCTTTCCATAAGTCCAAGAACACCTCAAACCGACCTCGTTTGTTATCTCAAACATCGACTGAAAGTTACTCCATTGCAAAATGTTGCGTCCTCCAGCCAAATGTTGTGTTTGACAAAAAGAAAATTATTAAAGGTTGTGTTTTACGAACTTTTTTTTTAAAGGTGATGTTTGGAAAAAAATCTTTTTTTAAAGGTTGTGTTTCAAAAAAATCCCTATAACTAAATAACTTTATGGGTAAATTGATAACTTATACATAATATAACTCACTTTTTCAAATTTTATACCTAAGATACATTTTTTTCAAACCTTATACCATAAATCCTATTTTTTTCCAAACTTCATACCAAATCTTACAAAATGATCTAAATTGACGGTTATACCCTTACTAATTAGCTCATCTCCACCATTTTCCCACAATATCAATCTTTAACCTCTCCCATATACTACACATCTCACCACCCCACCATCACGGCCGACCTCCTCCTCATTCCGGCACCACCACCGGTTTCAAGCTGCCAGCTAAAGTCCACAAGTGCCCTCCCACCGACATGCTATATCACCCCATTAAAGACCTACAACTAATCACAATCTCCCCCAATCCACAACATCCATCTACACCATAAAACCAAACTCACAACCCCGTCAAAGACTACTAACCTGAAAACTTATTAACATTGTTAGGATATACGCAGCGGAAATAGAGCAGGATCAATAAATATTCAATCAAAGATCAAAGAACGAGAAGTAAAACAGTAAATTGACACACAAGATTTTAGGTGAAAAAAACCCCAAAGAGGGTAAAAAAACCACCGGCGAAGAAGAGCCTTTCACTATAATAATCATGGTCCCAATACAAGAGAGTCCCCTCACAAAATACTTGAATAAAATCAAGTAATAATACTCTCAATGGAAAGTAAGAGTAAAGAGAGGGTAGAATAGATAAATCTTGTATGATGAATAAACGGAGAGAGCAGCACAAAGGAATTTGCGGCAGTAGGAGTCTTCTGTTTTGTGTAGAACAAACGGAGAGAGCAGCACAAAGGAATTTGCGGCAGTAGGAGTCTTCTGTTTTGTGTAGAACAACCATCTCCCAATGAAAACAAAACCCTCTAATAAAAACGTGCCTTAGTGGATTTGATGACAAAGCCCACATATAATATTAATGAGTAGTCTAACTAATATTGCACGTAGAGTTGGACCGCTAGCAATCGGTTTGTATACGATTCGAGACAAATAACTCCAACAAATCTCCGCCTTGACTCGAAATCCATAAATCGTGAAATTAACTCTTCTTCGCCTGAGCCCCAAATGGGCATCAACAACTCATAACACCAACCAAGCTCAAGCAAAGCTCGAACTTGGCAACTGGGAGATGTTTGGTTAACATGTCTGCAGGATTATCAGCTGTGTGAATTTTCTTCACAATTATATGTCCTGCAGCTACAGTGTCTCGTATAAAATGACGCTTAACATCAATGTGCTTGGTCCTACTGTGATATCGATCATCTTTCGTCAGATGTATAGCACTCTGGCTATCACAAAAAACAGTCAGAATATCCTGACTTAATCCAAGCTCATTCACCAAACCTCGAAGCCAAGTAGCTTCTTTAACTCCCTCAGTAGCAGCTATGTATTCAGCTTCAGTAGTAGACAAAGCAACAATAGACTGAAGTGTAGCACACCAGCTAATAGCTGAACCACAAAAAGTGAAAATATAACCAGAAATAGATTTTCTCCGGTCTAAATCACCACCATAATCAGAATCTACATAACCGGTCACTTTATCACTCAATAGACAACTTTTATCAAATACCAGGCCAAAGTCAGCTGTACATTTCAGGTAACGGAGTATCCACTTCACAGCACTCCAATGCTCTTTTCCTGGATTATGCATGTAACGGCTGACAACACTAACTGCATGAGCTAAATCAGGCCTAGTACAAACCATTGCGTACATTAGGCTTCCAACTGCATTAGCATAGGGAACATTATCCATATATCTCATATCTTCATCGGACTTCGGACATTGATGAGACGATAACTTAAAGTGAGCAGCAATGGGAGAATTAATAGGCTTACAATCATTCATGTGAAAACGGTCAAGTACCTTAGCTATGAATTTCTTTTGAGACAACCATAACTTACCCGACTGACGATCCCTACTAATCTCCATACCAAGAATTTTCTTGGCTGCACCAAGATTTTTCATATCAAATTCGCTACTCAACTGAGCTTTCAACTCATTAACTAGAGCCACATTACGAGCCGCAATTAACATATCATCAACGTACAACAGCAGATATATAAAAGACCCATCTTCAAATTTCTTGAAGTAAATACAGCTATCGTACTGACTTCGTAAATAACCATTTCCTACCATAAACGAATCAAATCTTTTATACCACTGTCTTGGAGCCTGTTTAAGGCCATAAAGAGACTTTCTCAGACGACAAACATGGTCCTCTTTTCCTGGAACCACAAATCCCTCCGGTTGCTGTATATAAATTTCTTCTGCTAAATCTCCGTGTAGAAAAGCAGTTTTAACATCTAGTTGCTCAAGCTCAAGATCATAAAGAGCAACCATAGCAAGTAAAACACGAATAGAAGTATGACGAACAACGGGAGAGAAAATTTCATTGAAGTCAATACCTTCCCGTTGACTGAAACCTCTGACAACATAACGTGCTTTATACCTTGCATCTTCAACCCCAGGGATGCCATCTTTCCTCTTGAATATCCACTTATAGCTAATAACTCGTCTATCTTCAGGTAACTGGACAAGATCCCAAGTTTTATTTTTGTGAAGGCTTTCAACCTCCTCTTGCATAGCAGCTAACCACTTGGATGAATCAGTACTAGAAATAGCTTCAGAATAACTTTTGGGCTCCACATTATTTTCAACTTCCTCGGCGACATTCAAAGCATAAGCGACAAAATCACACTCCTCGATATACCTGCGGGTCGGTTTTCTTTGTCGCGGCGGATTATCAACCGTGGTAGTAGACGGTGATATAGAACTTTGAATTTCAATCTCCACTTTTTCAGTTGTATCACCATGATCACCTGTACCTGTACCAGTAGATGAACCAACAGCAGAATCTTTTCCAGAAAATAATAAAGCATATTCATAAAAAGTTACATCCCGACTAACAAAGAATTTTTTAGTGCCAGATTCAGGACACCATAAACGATATCCTTTAACTCCAGCAGGATAGCCAATAAAGACACATTTTTTAGCACGGGGTTCTAACTTTCCATCATTAACATATGCATAAGCAGAACAACCAAAAATTCTTAAATTAGAATAGTCAACTGGCTTACCTGACCAAATTTCTTCTGGAATTTTCCCATCAAGGGAAGCATGTGGAGAGCGATTCACAAGATAACAAGCAGTGGATGCTGCTTCTGCCCAAAAACCCTTTGGGAGACCAGAATGAGAGCGAATACACCGTATCCTTTCTAACAAAGTCCTGTTCATTCTTTCTGCAACTCCATTCTGCTGGGGCTTACCGGGAATAGTATGATGTCTAGCAATTCCTTCCTTTTCACAAAACTCATTAAAGTCAGCCTCACAAAATTCAAGGCCATTATCGGTTCGAAGACGTTTCACCTTCTTACCAACCTGGTTTTCTATCAGAACTTTCCACTTCTTAAAAGTAGAAAAAGCTTCATTTTTGTGACGCAAAAAATAGACCCAGACCTTCCTCGAATAATCATCAATGATAGTCATCATATATCGATTTCTACCGTGAGACTCAACTGGAGACGGACCCCATAAATCAGAGTGTATATAATCTAACGTACCTTTAGTACGATGAGTCGCAGTGCTAAAGCTTACACGCTTTTGCTTACCAAATATACAATGCTCACAGAAGTCAACCTTGCATGTAGTTCGATTTCCAAGAAGTCCCTGCTTACACAAAACATTCATCCCTTTCTCACCCATATGACCCAGACGCATATGCCAAAGTTTGGTGTCATCAGTGGGTGATGCAGAAACCACATCAGCTGTACCTGCAATAGTAGTACCTTGCAAAACATATAAACTGCCAGTACGGTTAGCTTTGAGAAGAACCAAGGCTCCTTTAGAAACCTTTAATACTCCGTCTTCAGCTGAATACCTGCACCCTAATGCCTCAAGAGTGCCTAAGGAAATTAAATTTCTCTTCAACTCCGGTATATGCCTGACACTAGTCAAAGTTCTAATAACACCATCATGTGTTTTGATCTGAACGGTACCTTTACCAACAACTTTACATGTTGCATTATTGCCCATCAAAACAGTTCCACCATCAACAGCTTCATAGCTAGAAAATAATTCTCTATGTGGACACATATGATAGGTACAACCAGAATCAAGAATCCATTCAGTCTTACTTCTTTGTTCAAAGGTCGACCAATAATAAATCCCCGTAGTCGGTTTCAACAAAATCGGCTTTGATTTACTAGGTTGTTTATTTTTAGCCTTGTCCTCTCTAGCTTGCTTATTTTTCTAATAGTGCATTCGGAATAGTATGGCCAGGGTTCTTACAAAGAGTAACAAAATTTATTCTTTCCGATTTACGACCTTTAGATTTTGACCGGACTTAGATCGATTACTACTCGCCTTTTTCGGTTGTCCTACCCCAACCATTAAACCTTCCGCAAAGATCTTGTCAGACGAATCGAGTCAAATTTTTCTTTCGAAAGTAAATTTGACTTGACATCCTCTAAACTCAAGTTATCATTGTTACCGTACAACATAATTTCTTTAAAGTGCTTATACGATTTGGGCAAAGAAATAACTAGCAACACAGCTTGATCCTCATCATCAACTTTAACGTCCAAATTTTCCAAATCAATAATAATGGAATTAAGTTCATCAAGATGAGTTTGAATTGAAGTACCTTCTTCCATACGAAGTGTAAAGAGACGTTCTTTTAGACGGAGCTTATTAGCGAGACTTTTAGTCATGAATTTTGACTCTAATTTCGCCCATAAACCTGCAGCAGTATCTTCGTGTATGCATTCACGTAGTACTTCACGAGATAAAGAAAGTTGAAGAGTGGCTAAAGCTTTCTCATCTAATTCAGCCCATTGTTCTTTAGTCATAGTTGCAGGTTTCTTGGCTTTACCGTCTAAAGCCTTCTTTAAACCGTTCTGTGTGAGAACAGCCTTCATCTGAACACGCCATATAGCAAAACTAATCTTGCCGTCGAACTTCTCGATGTCAAACTTTGTACTAGTCGACATAATTAATAAAGACGATCCCAATTGATTATAAATAGCTCTGAGGCCAATTTGTTAGGATATACGCAGCGGAAATAGAGCAGGATCAATAAATATTCAATCAAAGATCAAAGAACGAGAAGTAAAACAGTAAATTGACACACAAGATTTTAGGTGGAAAAAACCCCAAAGAGGGTAAAAAAACCACCGGCGAAGAAGAGCCTTTCACTATAATAATCAAGGTCCCAATACAAGAGAGTCCCCTCACAAAATACTTGAATAAAATCAAGTAATAATACTCTCAATGGAAAGTAAGAGTAAAGAGAGGGTAGAATAGATAAATCTTGTATGATGAATAAACGGAGAGAGCAGCACAAAGGAATTTGCGGCAGTAGGAGTCTTCTGTTTTGTGTAGAACAACCATCTCCCAATGAAAACAAAACCCTCTAATAAAAACGTGCCTTAGTGGATTTGATGACAAAGCCCACATATAATATTAATTAGTAGTCTAACTAATATTGCACGTAGAGTTGGACCGCTAGCAATCGGTTTGTATACGATTCGAGACAAATAACTCCAACAAACATCACTACCCACTCTAATAAAACATTGCTCCATGACCGAAGCCTATTTCCTCACTCAAAAAAAAAAAAAAATTGGATCTGGTATTTATTATTGTATGGGACGGATTTTCGGTATTAGGGGAATGTTTTCTTGAGTAATAGATCGTGGTTAGGATATGGAGTTTGATGGGATAATAATTGACGCTGCGAGGAACACCATTGAGAGGACATGGGGGTGAGGGACGCCGCGGGAATGACACTTGTGGTGGCAGTCCGACACCGGTGGTAACTTGGTGCCGACAGATTGGAGGTGGATGATAGTGATAAGGTGTTTGTGGTGGATTTGGGGGTGAATGGATTAATGTTGGTGGACAAAAGGATGGGTTTGGTAAGTAGTAAGGGTAAAATGGTCATTTTGTAATATTTGGTATTGAGTATGAAAAAAACAAAGATTTTTGGTATAAGTTTTTAAATAAAATTATCTTAGGTATAAAATTTGAAAAAGTGTATTATAATAGGTATAAGTTATCAATTTACCCTAATTTTATTGAACTTATTAAATAAATGACTAGTTTACAAGTCTGACAAAATCAATTGTAAAACAAAATACAGCAGAAGTTATAGTCCGCATCCCACACCTCAAGACCCCTCTTCAAATTATGATCGAAAGTATTATAAAGGAGTCCATTTTCTCTCTATTTCCTAAAAAGAAATAGAGAGGCAAGTTCCTATTAATGGTCCGGATTGCATTTTGACAACATCTAACAGTTATAAATTTACGCATAAAAATAAAGGAAAATGAGGATGAAAGAGGAAATTATTATTTAAAAAAATTGTGAGAGGAAATGGAGAGAAAGGAAATGGAGAGGATCCATTTCCATCATAAAGATCCTCACAAACCACCTAGTTAAAAGATTTGGGTGACTGACACAAATCAAATAAGGCAACCACAGGATAAATAAAGGTAACCATTTAACAACATATTATAAACAATTAACACAAGATAAAAGACGACCTCAAAAGTTAAACCAAACTAACCAATACCAACAAAACTGAGCCAACATACCCAGAGATATAGCAACCTCCTTGCCACCACTCTTTTGGACAAGATTCTGAGTTCAAAACTGATCTCCAACTCTCTGAGTCAGTTGCTTTTGCATGTGCATTAAAGAACGCTTAACTCCGCTTACACCAAAAGTCCAAAACCCTCTTCCTCATTAATACACATTTAAAAATAATTAAATATACATTATAAATTTACATTATAAATGTGTTTTAAAATGTACATTTACAAATAATTAAATGTACATTTTAGATATTTCAGACGTAGCACATTATTGTAAACCGTAATTTCTTATTTTTTTTACAGCTTAATTTCTTATTTTGAACGCTAGAATCGATTAAATTGTAAATTATCTACTAAATGTCGAAATTTAGGAAGAAAATGAACGTGCTTTGATTGCACAAACCTAAATACATTTTCAATGTGTTTAAGGTTGACCTAGTGCATAAGTGTAAACCCTTTTTTATTTTATTTTATTTTATTGAATGTTAGAATAGATTAAATTCACGTATATTACAAAAAAAAGTATATGTAGAAATTGTGTTTTATTGACTTAATGAATAATTACAAGAGGACTCCTTTTTACACAAATGTTACAAGAATCAATCCCCTATCTACTAAAAAAAATAAGTAAACTCACAAATTTTTCCTCTAAAAAGCATCTTTTTAAATAAGGAAGCTATTGACAATTTAAGTGTATTCAATAAAATAAAATTATTATTATTAAAAAACATGCTAGAGATAGAGGGAGAGTGCGATTTTTTCTCTCAAAACTTGACCTAAAATTTTGTGCGCCGTCACCATGGCTGTAATGACATTTACTGCAAATTCCTTTTCACCTTTAGTATCTTCATCGAATAAACAAACATCGTAAAAACAAAAAACACCAAAAATACCATCAAATAAAAAGCCTATTGATGTGGAGAAGGAGCATGGTACTGTATCTTCGTCTAAAGGGCCTCAATCTGGTGATGCTTGGAAAATGAAATCGATAAGTGAAGTTCAAGGCATACCAGTTCTGAAATTACCTGAGGATACACCGGAGAAGAAGGATGACGGTTGGATGACAAGACAAAATGGGAAAAATGTCCTGGTAATGGAAACAATTCATGAGGAGGAGGATATAACTGAGCTGATTCAATTCACGAAGGATGATATAAAATCTGAGGTAGAATTCTGGTCTAACTCTGTATATTGCTATATATTAGGGGCTAATCCTCCATATGAGATTATAGAAGGGTTTGTTTATCGTGTTTGGGAGGAATTTGAGGTGGATATGGTTTCCTTTCTGCCTAATGGGATCCTTCTACTTCGCTTTAAACAATCTAAACAACGAGATGCTCTGTTGAATTCAGGCTACTATTTGTTTGACAATAAGCCAGTAGTGATTAAACCATGGGATGTGGAAGCTAAATTGATTAAAACAGAGATAGACATTGTCCCTGTATGGATCAGGTTGTATGACCTCCCTTTAAAGTTCTGGGGGGGGGGGGGGATGTTTATCCTCAAGGTCTTGTTGGAAAATTTGTTCAAAAGGATAGGCTCACTATTGAGAGGACTAGGTTGAGTTATGCTAGGGTTTTGGTGGAACTCAACATGGGACATGATTTGCCTGAAAAGATTAAGTTTCTGGATAAAGCATGCAGAGTGGTGTATGTTAGAGTTGAGTATGATTGGCGACCTATTACCTATAGTTTGTGTAAGGGTACGAGTCATGATGAACAACAGTGTCGGAAAAAGAAAGCTGCTTAGAAAAGTTTTGCTGTACAACATGGGGGACCAGTGGGGGTGAAACAACCAAAGAAGGTATGAAGACTTGTACAGAAGGCACAATCTGATCCTGTGCATGCTGTTAATTCTCCACCTCTTTTTACTCCTGCTGCTTTCCCTACATTGGCAGCAGCAATCAAATCAACACCAGCTAGATAAATAATGAGGTTGAATAGACAAGGGAGTATGACTGGGGGATAGAGAGTTAGAGAATGGTCAGGAGCTCCTACATTCCTTGATGCTCTAAATGGTATGACTTTTCCTAGGGGGGGTGTAGTTCAGAGTGGTAAGGACCCCCCTCCACCTATACCTAATGCATAGTATAGGATTTTGGAATGTGAGGGGTCTTAATGACCTGAATAAATAGAAGTTGGTGAAGTGGTTCATGCATAATAATGGTGTTGGACTTTTTGGACTACTTGAGACCAAGATTAAACCTAATAAGCTTTTGAATAAGAATACTACTCTTTGTGCTGGATGGAGTATATCCACAAATTGTAGTTGACATAAAGGAGGTAGGAATTGGGTGTTTTGGAAGCCTACTTGTTTTGATGTCAATTTTATTGAGTATGGAGAACAATTCATTCATATGATGGTTCAATCTCATGTTGATAATAAGCAGTTCTTACTTACTATGATTTATGCTCACAATGGACTAAATGAGAGGCAGACTTTATGATACGGTCCTTATGTACCAAAAATAAAATACCTAAGTACTACTAATAGAAGTCAGCGGTAAGTAGGGCCGATCTCCACAGGGAGGCTATTTTGCTAATTATCTGTTTAACTCAGTCTGTCGGGATGTCACATAAATGAGGGTTTAAATTATTTTACTAAACTATTAAGAGATTAAAAGAGAGAAATTAACAGTAAGAGAAGGGAACTAGGATTTCGGGTCATCAATAAACGTCAGTCAATCACAGCTAAGGTCACAGATCAGTCGATGTGTCGGTCTAAGGGGCAACGAATATCTCCTTTCGGTCTCAATTCGCCCTAAAATGCTATTAGCTCAAATTTCGCCCTCACTAAAGCATCCTATTGTTCACTGCAGGTCTCACCCCTTCCAACCTTTCGGTCCAGGTCAAGGTTTACCAATATTAAAAGGCTAATTGTGTCGACTCAACCAGCAAGATACAGTTAAAGCAGCGATTAACAACATAGACTACAACTACAACGACAGATCTAATAACCTAATTAGCAACTAACATTGGTCTATTGAATCACCTAATCCTAGCAGAGGAATTTAGCTAGACATAATTGAATAAAGAATAAGAACAAGGAAAAGAATAATAAACATTAACATAAAATAAAGAGGGAAAAGAAGAGAAAGAAGTTACAGTAGAAATAGATTCGGAATTAATAGAAGAATAAAGTAGCAGCAGTAAAAGTAACGTATGATGTGTGTGGCAGAGTTACAAATGACGTCTCCCCTTCCTATTTATAAGAAAAATAGGATTTTATTAAACCTAATGACGGATTTAAGCTAAAAGCCCAAGCCCGTAAGAGAAACCACTCGATCGAGTGGTTTAAAACCACTCGATCGAGTAAACTAAAGCTTAAACCACTCAATCGAGTAAATCCTAAAATGCAACTATTCGATCGAGTAGAAAAAGGACTCGATCGAGCAAAATTGTACTCGATCGAGTACTTTCCAGCATCAATTTCCTGCTTTGCGCACCGAACTTCAAACGGCTGCCATTTCTTCATACTTGGGCAAACAGGGTGATTCCGGTGGCGTTGGAAAGCTAAGAGGACAAGCTTTCATCCCCAATTAGAATCACCTGAATATCAGTTGTATAACTCTAGATATGGCTCTTTAAAGTAGGCACTAGCAATTTGAAGTTCTTCCTTTGCTCGCCTAGCTATCTTTCTTCTTTGCGCATCTCAAAATAACTACATTCCCGCTCCAATTTCACTCTTCCTCCAAATGTATGCTAAACGGACGGTAAAAGGCTTGATTTTACTACTTTCTAGTCCATTCCTGCAATTAAGACAAAATAAACCAAAGTAGCATATTCGGGGCATTTCGTAGCATAAAACTACGATAATAGCATAGAAATATGTGCTAAAATAGGCTAAAAAGACTATACAAAATGCACGTATCAAATCTCCACAAACCAAACCTTTACTCGTCCTCGAGTAAACTAAATGCAAACTAATGGAACGGAAAAGATAACTCAGAGCTAGCTACAAATGCCCACTTAAACCAATTTAATGCAAGCAAACTAACACTTATAGCTAACAGTCAAATGCAAACGAGTTATAAGATGTTTATAATAAAGCTGAACCGTCGACCTTGCAAGACCTTTAATAATGGACTCTCACGGGTCACTCTTCTCTCATGAAGCAAAGGGTGAACATATATATGTACGAGAGAAAGAAAGATAGTCACTCACCTAGACTACGACCCACATAAACATGCATGCAACTAATATGATAGACAATTCTAGCTACCGTACACACATTCCAACCAAACAAGGTCCCACACAGTAGAGGGCTTACAAAAATATGGTAAAGTGAGGCAATGGGTAAGTAAAGGCAAAACATTTATGGGAATGTGGAGGTATAGGTGATCAAGCTAGTACCTAAACAAAACCATATAACAACATCCATTTCCAACTCAATTATGAATTAAGCACGAGTGCCCTTCATTTGGCACAAAACTCACCAAACCGAACTGAAAATACTCCTCAAATGATATAGATAAAGCATAGGAGTGAAACCGTCTCATCAAACAACATCTTTTTTTTTTCTTTTTTTCTTTTTCTACTCTCGGTTTCTTTTTCTTCTTCTTCTTTTTTCATTTTTCATCACGTGTTTTTCTTTTCTTTTTCTTTTCTTTCAACTTTTTTTTTTTCAATTCATCCTCTTTCTTCTTTATTTCTACCAACTCCAAATAATGCAATACAAACCAAACTTGGCATAATAAATCTAAACTAGCTTGACAAGGCAAGCTAAATTCGGATGTAGCTAAGGGTCAACAAGCAAATTTGGCTAATGTGGAGTTAAATGGGTAAAAATGAAAGAAAAGGGAATGTAAGCACCTCCCTGCATGTGACACCAACCACTAACCCGAATGTATGTAGGCAAAAAGCAATTGAATTTCATATATGTGCAAATTGATGAACATGATATGCAAGGAGTAACTACTCACAATCCTACATGAAACTGGTCACAAATGACACCAGTTTATAAGGCTCTAAATCTTAGAAATTATAAGTAGGTTGCCAAAATTTCAGGTCAAGTCTATATGTTAAGCTAAATTTAACATTAACTCGTAGATATGCAAAAGACAAAGCTAAAAGATAATAGTTTAATGCAAGGCTTAAGCAAAAAGACAATTGCAGTGCAATATCATCATAGAAATCTACCGTTCCGACTCAACCTATATGCTAAAATAAACGTGAAATTTTTGAAGTTTTTTGAAATTTTTCAATTTTTATGATTATGAGATTTTTGATTTTTATGGAAATAAACAACAATGCATACTGAAATTAAACGTGATAACAGAAATGCAATAAAAACAAGATGCAGACACAGATATGGATGCATAACCTCCCCAAACCAAACCGTACAATGCCCTCATTGTACCAAAACATGGAAAAGAAATGCAAACTAAAAGAGAAAGAATGGAAATGCGGAAAACTCACAAGATACGCGAAAAAGGGACCTCCCCAAACCAGCCAGCAACGTGGGAGGTCACTAATAGCTCCGAAACATCGTCACAAGAAGCTAAGTCAAGCAATGGGCGTCAAAAACAGCTCGATCGAGTAATTTTTTTTTTTTTTTTTTTTTTTTTTTTTTTTTTTTACAGTTACTCGATCGAGTGAAATAAGTACTCGATCGAGTGATTTCAGCAGCAAAAGCTCTCGATCGAGTACAAAAAGTACTCGATCGAGTGATCCTCAGTGTATTCCTGCAAAACGCAATAAAAATAGCCCGCAAAACTGACAAAGCAAGCATATTGATATAGTTTATGGTATGAAAACCATTTATTACAACTGAAATGAAATAGAAAATTAAAAATAAATCTCCGGGTTGCCTCCCGGGTAGCGCTAGCTTCAGACAGGTCCCAGCTCGACCTTCTTTTCTTCGAGCCTCTATAATCAGTCATAATCAAAATAGCTCAAAGCGCGCAGCATTAAATCATAAATCTGCGCATGTGCTACACAAAAATGTAAGTAGCACCACAGTGGAATAAAAATATAGGAAATAAAATTGTTTAACTGTTTAAGCCTAACAAATTTCCTATGAGAGCTCCTAAATTTATCCACAAAATAGAGGAGCGCAGGAGCGATTGTCAATAAAGTAGGGTATCGTTTCAGATTAACGAAATTAAAATGGTAAGGACGGCGAAAAATCGTTAAAATATACGACCTACTGGGAAGGGGCAAAGCATTAGAATGCGCAACGTAAGTTAAACGAGGCAATTTACTATTTAAACAAACAATAAATAAATTATCGTTTACTACCTTGGGTTGGTCGCTCTCATTGACGGAATCACTGACAAAGGAATGTATTACCTCATCCGTGCTAGGAGCAAGTACCGACTCAGCTGTCCTTCCGTCACCCTCCTCAGTGGAATTCGTCCCGTAAATCTCAGCCACAAGTGTATCCAACTCGGCTTTGAATAAGGGTGGCTCACCGTAACCGTTATCATCATCAAACTCGTCACCCAAAACAAATCCACATGACGAATTATTGCTCTCGCTGGCCAGTTCAGTCGATCGAGTAGAATTGTTACTCGATCGACCACTTCCTTCCTGATTTTCACTCGATCGAGTAGAAATATCACTCGATCGAGAACTTTCTTCTTGAAATTCACTCGATCGACTAATATAAGTCACTCGATCGAGTGATTCTTCCTGTACAGCGCTGAAATCTTCGTGTAAGCTATTGGAATATGATAGAAATTCGTCATCCGAGTCATAAAGATCATCCTCAGCATTGGGCAACACGGGTTCTTCATGGGAAAAACCGCTCTCAGTAAAGTATACCTCTTCTGGTTGCCAACTGTCAGACTCATCAGCTACCTGAGCAATTACAGACTCGAGCTTATCAAATCGCGAAAAGAATTGTCTATCGTATTCTTGCGCTTGGAATGCAAGTGTCTCCAACAAAGATTTCAGCTCCGCAATCTCTTCTTCTTGTATATCAGGAGGATCTTGTTGCGGTGGCCATTGATAGGGTGGATGTGGCATAGGAGAAGTGCAGTAATTACCACAACCCCAAGATTTCTTCCTTTCCCAACTAGCGGGTTTTTTTCGGATTGGGCTTCAAACCGAGCGATTAGTCGGGAGACGGATGTCATCTCGGCAAAAGGGATCGAAGGTACTCAAGCCTTCCCTTCGATAATCTCCCTCGGTAGCTTTGTCGAATAAACCTGTAGGCCTATCAAAACAAAGACTAAAAAAAAAAAAAGATAAGAACAACCTCAAGGTACTTAGTCTTCCCTTGAGGCGAAAGACAAACAAAATAAAACAGATAAAAAGCGTCGCCTCCCAAGAACGGCGCCAAAATTTGATACGGTCGTTATGTACCAAAAATAAAATACCTAAGTACTACTAACAGAAGTCGGCGGTAAGTAGGGTCGATCTCCACAGGGAGGCTATTTTGCTAA
The DNA here is from genome assembly GCF_048544455.1 of Silene latifolia. Classification (NCBI taxonomy): domain Eukaryota; kingdom Viridiplantae; phylum Streptophyta; class Magnoliopsida; order Caryophyllales; family Caryophyllaceae; genus Silene; species Silene latifolia. Next base: position 320,692,710 of record NC_133538.1, read on the forward strand.
TTATCTGTTTAACTCAGTCTGTCAGGATGTCACAGAAATGGGAGTTTAAATTATTTTACTAAACTATTAAGAGATTAAAAGAGAGAAATTAACAGTAAGAGAAGGGAACTAGGATTTCAGGTCATCAATAAACGTCAATCAATCACAGCTAAGGTCACAGATCAGTCGATGTGTCGGTCTAAGGGGCAACAAATATCTCCTTTCGGTCTCAATTCGCCCTAAAATGCTATTAGCTTAACTTTCGCCCTCACTAAAGCATCCTATTGTTCACTGCAGGTCTCACTCCTTCCAACCTTTTGGTCCAGGTCAAGGTTTACTAATATTAAAAGGCTAATTGTGTCGACTCAACCAGCAGGATACAGTTAAAGCAGCGATTAACAACATAGACTACAACTACAATGACAGATCTAATAACCTAATTAGCAACTACCATTGCTCTATTGAATCACCTAATCCTAGCAGAGGAATTTAGCTAGACATAATTGAATAAAGAATAAGAACAAGGACAAGAATAATAAAGATTAACATAAAATAAAGAGGGAAAAGGAGGGAAAGAAGTTACAGTAGAAATAGATCCGGAATTAATAGAAGAATAAAGTAGCAGCAATAAAAGTAACGTATGATGTGTGTGGCGGAGTTACAAATGACGTCTCCCCTTCCTATTTATAAGAAAAATAGGATTTTATTAAACCTAATGACGGATTTAAGCTAAAAGCCCAAGCCCGTAAGAGAAACCACTCGATTGAGTTGTTTAAAACCACTCGATCGAGTAAACTAAAGCTTAAACCACTCGATCGAGTAGAAAATCTACTCGATCGAGTAAATCCTAAAATGCAACTATTCGATCGAGTAGAAAAAGGACTCGATCCAGCAAAATTGTACTCGATCGAGCAAAATTGTACTCGATCGAGTACTTTCCAGCATCAATTTCCTGCTTTGCGCACTGAACTTCAAACGGCTGCCATTTCTTCGTTACTTAGGCAAACAGGGTGATTCTGGTGGCGTTGGAAAGCTAAGAGGACAAGCTTTCTCTCCAATTGGAAGCACCTGAATATCTGTTGTATAACTCTGGATATGGCTCTTCAAACTAGGCACTAGCAATTTGAAGTTCTTCCTTTGCTCGCCTAGCTATCTTTCTTCTTTGCGCATCTCAAAATAGCTACATTCCCGCTCCAAATTCACTCTTCCTCAAAATTCATGCTAAACGGACGGTAAAAGGCTTGATTTCACTACTTTCTAGTCCATTCCTTCAATTAAGACAAAATAAACCAAAGTAGCATATTCGTGGCATTTCGTAGCATAAAACTACGATAATAGCATAGAAATACGTGCTAAAATAGGCTAAAAAGACTATACAAAATGCACGTATCACTTTATGGCATTTTTTGAAGAGCAAAGCCATGGATTGTGAGGTTCCTTGGTTCTGGGCTGGAGACTTCAATACTGTTCTTTCTCCTTTGGAAAGGCTAGGGGGCCACACTACTGATGCTGAGATGCAACAATTTCAGGATTGTGTCTCTATTTGTTGTATGGAGGATGTGCCTACAATAGGTGCCTTGTTCACTTGGTCTAATAAGCAAGAGCCAAATGATAGGGTTTATAGTAGACTGGATAAAATGATGGGTAATCAGGAATGGTTTGCTATGTTTGATGATTATGTGGCACATTTCCATCCTGAAGGACTATTTGATCATTGCCCCTGTACTTTGATGGATAAACATGCTAATTTTAGAGGGAGGAAAAGCTTTAAGTATTTTAATATGTGGGGCACAACAGACCATTTCAAGGAGCTGGTGGATAGGAGTTGGAAACATGGGTATAAGAGGACTAAAATGTTTCAGGTGGTGAAGAAATTGAAGGCTTTGAAACCCGTCCTCAAGAATATTAATAAAGAGTATTTTCTGATATAGAAAATAGCACTAGTATAGCTAGTGCCTTACTGACTACAATCCAGAAGAACTTAATAGCTAATCCTGGTAACAGTGAGCTTATGCAATAGGAATATGATGTATCCTATGAGTTGAGGGACCTTATAGAAGCTAGGGATAGTTTTCTAATGCAGAAGGCAAAAATCCAGTGGTCCTTGGAAGGGGACTTAAATACATCTTATTTTCACCATATTATTAAGAAAAGGGTGCTGATGAATAAGATTTTGCAGATTGAGGATAAAGAGGGGGTACTTTGTAGTGAAGGGGAAACTATTCAGAGTGCTTTCCTTACTTGTTATCAAGAGCTCTTAGGAGAACAACATGCTACTGATGCTGTGAATGTGAATGTTATGAGTAGGGGGAGATGTTGCACTGATGCTCATGCTCTTATACTCAGTATGCCTGTGACAATGGAGGAAATTAAGACTTGTCTTTTTAGTATTCCTAAAGACAAGTCTCATGGGCTTGATGGCTATACAAGCCAGTTCTTTAGAGATGCGTGGGAGATAGTAGGGGAGGAGATTAGTGGGGCAATCTTGAATTTCTTTGATACTGGAAAAATGCTTGCTCAGATCAATTCTAATGATATCCCTAAGGTGGATAGGTCTAGTAGTGTTAAGCATTTTAGGCCAATAGCCTGCTGCAATGTACTTTACAAGACTATTTCTAAGTTCATTTATAACAGGTTATCTTTGGTCCTACATGATATTGTGAATAGGAATCAAGGTGCTTTTGTAAAGGGGAGGAGTATATTGGAAAATATACTCATCTGTCAAGATATAGTAAGGCTATACCACAGAGGCAATGTATCCCCTAGGTGGATGTTTAAGCTAGATCTTCAGAAGGCATATGACACAATTGAGTGTCAATTATTGGAGCAAATGTTAGCAGCTCTACAGTTCCCTGAAAAATTTATCCAGTTGGTGATGTGTTGTGTGACTTCTACAACATTTACTCTGAATTTGAATGGGGTTCACTTTGAGTATTTTAATGGAAGGAGAGGGTTAAGACAAGGGGATCCTCTATCCCCTCTCTTATTCACTATCTGTATGGAGTACTTGACTCGAATTTTGGAGTATGCAACTCAACAATGGCACTTCAGATATCATCCTCTATGTAATGGCTTGAAGTTGAACCACTTGTTATTTGCAGATGACCTGTTAATGTTTTGCAAGGGAGATGTGAGGTCTATTATGCTGATGCTGAGAGCTATGGCAACATTCTCAGCTGCCTCAGGTCTGAAGGTGAATGCAAGTAAATCAGAGGTGGTATTTAATGGGGTTTCAGAAGATGTGAAAGCTGATATCATTCAAGTTTCTAGTTTTAAAGAAGGTGGCTTACCTTTTACTTATCTGGGGATTCCTATACAACCTACCAGGTTGACCAGATTGGATTGTAGCATTTTGATTGATAAGATAACAACAAGGGTAAGGAGTATAGGTACAAGGAAGTTGAGTTATGTAGGGAGGTTGACTCTTATCAATGCAGTTTTTAACACACTACATAATTACTGGGCCTCTATATTCATAATACCTAAGTGTGTGATAAAGAGAATATAAGCAATTTGCAGGACATTTTTTTTGGATGGAGGTATTGAGTATCAGAGGGCTCCTTTGGTGGCTTGGCACAATGTTTGTTGTAGCAATAAGGAAGGTGATCTCGGTATAAAGCAGGCAGGGGCGTGGAATATTGCAACAGTGGGAAAGTTGGTCAATTGGATATACACAAAAGCTGATAGATTATGGGTATTATGGATTGATCATGTTTATCTGAAAGGAAGGGATTGGAATTCTTATCAACCTCCTGCTGATTCCAACGGAATATTTGTAAGGTGAGAGATTGCATGGCAGCTGGTTATCTCAATAATGTTTGGCTACAAGATCCTAAAGGTTATTCTGTGGCTTCTGGATATCACTGGTTACATGGCATACACCCACATGTTCAGTGGTATGATGATATTTGGGATGTTTGGGGTATTCCTAAACATGCTTTGATTGGTTGGTTGATCAAACATGAGGCTTTAAACACTAGGATGAAGTTGAAACAAATTGGCATTTGTAGCACTGATAAGTGTTTATTGTGTGAGAATGGACAGGAGATACATGAGCATTTGTTTGTCCAGTGTGATTATAGTCAAAGAGTGTTGCAGTATGTTACTCTTTGGTTGCAGGATACTGGGAATCAGGGAAGCAGTATAGTGAAGACCAGGATTAGACGGGTTGCTATGTTGGCTTGCTGGTACCTGATATGGCTGGAAAGGAATAGATGTAGACATGAATTGATGCTAGCTCGGCCTGAGAAGATAGGGAAGGAAGTTCAGATGTTGGTCAGGCAGAGAATTCAGCATTTCATTCAGAAACCAGTTGGTAACAATGATAAAAATTGGCTAGTTCAGATTGGCATTAATGTAATCTAGAAATAGCTACTCCAAAGTAGAAGACATTGAGTTGTAATGCCTTATTTTTCTTATGAATGAAAAAAGTTCACATTTTACCAAAAAAAAAAGCGTATTCAATAAGTAAGAAATTAATAATTATAATTTATTTCATCATATTATTATCTTTTTATTAAAATTAATCTTTTCATCAAATTATATAATTTTCACTAAATTCTAAATATAATATTTAATTAAAATATAAATAATATAAAATTATAATCTGCTAAATCTTTTATTGATGCTATTATTTGAGAATAACTTGGCCCATACTACGTATAACCAAAACTATAAATCGTTTTTATTACTTTCATGACAAAAAAAATTGAGAGAATTTATAAATTGGATTCATTAGCTTTGTGGTATAAAAAATATTTTATTTAGAAATAAATTTCAGCACATTACTCAATTCTCTGGGATTAATTTTCAGTTTTAATTTTTTTTCTCAAAATAAAATACAATGACGAGAAAAATGAACAATTAATGAGATACCGCTATTATTTAAATATCTTACTAAAAATGAAAAATTATATATACAGTGCATTTATTGCCCAAGTTTTAAGCTAGTTAGTAGTATGAACACAATTTTTAATAGCTAAAACTAAGGAGTGATTGAAGGGATTATATAGACAAGATAGTTGACCATATCAATTATGGTTTGTTTCCTATTATTAAGGATGATTATCCTTAACATGCTCTCTCAAGATGGACTGTCGGTCAAGCAGGCCAATCTTGGAGATGAGTCGAATGAATTGTGCTTTGAGAAGTGGTTTGGTGAGTACGTTTACCAGTTGGTCATCGCAGATATGTGTTAAACTCGTATTATCCCTTGTGAACCTGTTCGTGAATGAAGTGGAAATTGAGTGCAAGATGCTTCATTCTGGAGTGGAATACAGGATTAGCGAAGCAGTGCATTGCACCAAGGTTGTCATAGAAAATTACTGGTTGGTTGTTGTGAGTAACGTTAATTTCGGTCATAAGGGATTTGAGCCATAGGATTTCAACTGTGGTTTCGGCTGCGGCTCTAAACTTAGCATCAACGAAGGAGAGAGATAATGCTCGTTGTTTCCTGGTGCTCCAAGTGATGGGTTACGACCAAGATAAATAATATAACCTGAAGTGGAGATATAATCGTCTTTATCGCCTGCCCAATCCGCGACACAGAAGACGTGAAAATTTAACGGTGTATTTTTGCACAAATGGATGTCGTGGTTGAGGGTCCCTTTGAGATACCAGAGGATTCTTTGAAGAGCGGACCAGTGTTCTTCGATGGGGTCGTTTATGTATTGGGCAATTTGTTAACGGAATAGGATATGTCGGGGCGTGTCATAGATAGATATTGAAGACTACCTATGGCAGCTCGGTAGTTGGTTCATCATCATGGACGGTTTTGTGACTGCTTTTAGTGAGTAATGGTTGAGGGGACATGAGTGTCGTAATGTGCTTGTGACAGGCTAAATCGCAGACCTATCAAATATAAACTAACTGGCCTAAACTAATGCAGTAGAGGAAGTCGGGATCGTATCCACAGGGAGACAAAAGTGGTCTAATTGCAGTTCTTAGTCCGTCTGAATCACAAATTTCGGGGGTTGATTGGTTTTGTCTATTAACTAAAGTAATAAGCAAAGGAAATTAAATTAAGGAAAAATATTTCAAATAAGATAGAAAAGGCTAGGATTTCGGATCACCACGGTCAATCAACGATCAAGGTAAGGTCAATGGTCGGCATAAATACGGTCTGAGGGATAATGAAAAGGTCCTTCCGGTCCGCTATTCGCCTTAGAGTACTAATTTAGTTTTCGCTCTAATTAGGATGGTCTATTGTTTGTAGTAGGTCTAACTTCTTCCAATCTCTCAATCTAGGTCAAAGTTTCCCGGGTCAAATAATTAATTACGTCGACTTAACCAATTAAATGCTATTACATGCTACAATTAACAACACAAATATATATTAATGCCAAACCTAATAATCTAATTATGATCGTCTTATAACCATGGCTTCCCTACATCCTAGCACAAGGAATTTAGCTACGCATGTTCAAACTAATGATGGCAATAACAATTAATTCAATAACAAGATTAGATATGATGTAAATATGAGAATACCAATTAAACATAAAATAAAGAAGAACAAGGAAGAGTAAACAAATAAGAGAAAACAATAATTAAAGAACGAAGGTTAATTAAATTACCGAATGAAAAGGGAATGATTACATGTTTTAAATCCAAAAATCAATAGTAAAAGCAACGTGTATGAGAGTTTTTTCTAAAGTAAAGGTAACCTAATTAAGTTCTGAGTTCCCTTAAATAATAATAAGGAAAAATTATTAAACAAGCAACTAATGGGCCGAAATAAAACTAAACAAACACGGCCTGCTCTGAAAACCAGTCGATCAACCAAAATATCAGTCGATCGACTGAATCCAAACTCAGCAATAGTCGATCGACTAAACAGCATGGTCGATCGACTTTTTCTATAGCACAACTTTGTCTTTGACGTACTTTCTTGCGTAATCACGCATCTCGAGGCGGTAGCTACCGAGCTTCAATCTTCCAACATCCAAAGTGCAACACCGGGGACAGGTTTTGGCTTGTTTTCAATCATTCGGGTCCGAACCTGCATAAAATTTATTGTAACCCAAAGCAAACCATTCTTGGGAGAATAGAAGCCATTTGCTACGATCTATGCATTGAAATGCGTGCTAAAATAGCAGTAAAAGTACGTAAATAAAGCAAGCATCAAACCTCCCCAAACCAAACCCTTTCTAATCCCCAAGGAATCAAATACTGAAACACAACAAAGGAACTAATGGTACGGTGAAAAGACTCAGAGCTAACCATGGTTTTGAATGCCCAAACCGTTTAATGCAATTGAGCCGACACCAAAGTACAAAATTAAATGCAAACGTGTTAAACCAATGATAAAGCTACAGAATCGTCGACCTTGCAAGATTTGTATATATTGGACTCTCACGAATCGTAGCCAGCAGCTACTAGTCGTTTCCCGCAAGGTAGTTAACGTCGTACTCCTGCCTCTCGCGGGAGCATGAAGCAAGCCCAGCACGCTACCGCTCCTCCACCTCAGCTGTGTCCTCCTCCTCTGTAGTAGCAGTGCCAGGGTACCCGCCCTCCGGGTAACGGTAGTAAGACGGGTGTGGCCACCCAAATGGTGGCAACCATCCGGAACGGGCTTAGTGCTCGTACACAGGGAACCCGGCTAAAGCCTGGCTCATCTCCATCCTAGCTGTACGCCTGCACATATCAAGTAAAAGGTAATCACGCCCCCCCTGATCTATGACTAGTGGTTGCTCAAAAGGAGGAGGACAAATAAAGTGAGCCAGGTATACCGGCTGAGGTCCAGTTGATGCGTGTCTATAATATGATGTTTTACATCTTTATTTCCACGCATTTTATGTCCATCATTGGTAATTTATTCTACTATTTGCCCCATTTCGTCCACTTCCGCCTTTTTTGTGTAATATTGCAAAAATGTGAAGAATTCAGCGGAAATCGAGCCGAATCCGTCCCTAAGTGCTTGGCATAGGATTTGACATGAAGATTTGACTCAGGAAATGAACTCGGTGCGCGTAGCAAGGCCTGAAAGATAGATTTGCGAGAGTTTCAGAAGCGGATTACCACCTAACTTGGTCTATAGACTGACCTACATGGTCTATAGACCGTCGAATCTTTGAATACCATCATAGGAAGAGTAGTCAGTCGATCGACTGAGGTCCATGGTTGATCGACCACATGAGCTGACGTGCAAGTTTTATTTTAAGTCAGAAGCTTCTGATATTCTTGACCTTTAGTCGATCGACTGGTTGATATGGTCGATCGACCACTTATGCAATCTGACGAGAATGAAAAGATTTTAACCTAAGCCCATTTGTACTTAGGTTGGGAGAAGGGTTTTACGTGACACTTCTATATAACGTAACTCCTTCCCACTGCTTTACATATATGGATTTTGGGAGAGATTCATATTGACATACTTAGTTTGTTCTACAGTTTTCATTAGTTTTTCAATAAAGTTCTTCTTTTGCATCCGGATTCGTTTCTTGCCTCCTTTATTTATGGTAATTCTTGTTCTAAATTTTAGTTTGCTTTTATTCCTTCTTATTAGATTAGAATTGATTAGTTAGAATCCCTAATACCTAATTCTCTCTTTTATGCGGTTTTATTGTTCATTTAATTTAGTTATGAATTCTGCTGTTTTCATCTTTAGTTTCGTTATCGTTATTAATTCCAGTATGAGTAGCTAAATCTCCCGCGCTAAGATGTGAGGGGATCCGTAGCGTAGATGGCGTAGTTTAGCTAACCCTGATTTGGGTAATGGTCGATCGACTGACATAGCTGGTCGATCGACTGGCCTCGTGTTAGATTAGCACTATTTCAATTTATTAATTGCAATATTTGACAAAATCGAATGCATGCGACTAGTTAAATGCCTAGTATTTGACCAACCCACAAGATCGAGAGATAGGGGAGGGAAAATATATTAATAAATTGAGACGACTAAATTGCTAAGATCGAAAGATAAGTAATTTAGGTTTTAGGAATCACTATTCAGGGCGAGAGCTAGTTTTAGTGAGACTTAGGGACTAGTAGCATAGGCCGAAAGGAGCTACTAGTTAACTCGAACCGAGAGGACCTGTTATTTGCCCATCTTACATGATTATTTCAGACTTACCTAGGATTACCGCCATCGCAGCTACAGTAAAGCGATCGTCTTAGCCTTCTTTTAATCATTGTTTACATTTCTTTCATTATTTGCTTATTTATCTTATGTTATTAGACTTAGACCAATCCAAAACCCCCCAGAAATTCATAGACTGAAACTAAACAACTTAACTCCCTACCTCCCTGCGGATCGACCCTGTTACCACTAGCTTCTGTTAGTTCAAATAGGTTTTATAAATTTTATTTTTGGTGCACTCAACGACAGCGCATCAAATTTTGGCGCCGTTGCCGGGGAGGCAGCGCTAGTTTTAGTTGTTCTTTTTTATTTTAGTCTATTCTCTAGTTTATGGAACTTCCGTTTCTTAAAGTTTTCTTACATTCTTTTTGTAGTTTTATCTTATGCGCAGGTCACAACTTGGTGAGATATTTCCACTAGATCTCGAGTTAGAGAAGACTTTGCGGGTTAAGAGGAGATTATTTCAAGAATTACCGACAACTGAAGAGCTGAGTACTCTGTCTAACTTTTACGAGAACGAGCTGTTTAAAGACGGTCAATTATCATCTCTAGCTTCTATTTCTTCAGCTGATACAATTACATCTCCAGAGATGGCTCAAGAGGCGAGTATAGCGAGTCATTCCGAGCCAAAAGCTGAAAATCTCTATAAGGGATTTACTTTACCAGCTGGTACCACTAGAGGGTTTGAAGCAAAACTATCCTATATCAATCTGGTCGAGAGGAACCAGTTTGGAGGAGCTACAAATGAGGATGCTGCCAGGCATATGGAGATATTTGTTGATTATGTCTGTTCTATCCCTCCACCTGAAGGCGTTACTCAGGACCAGATCAAGGAGACTATGTTCATCTATCACTCCGAGATGCTGCAAGGGAGTAGTATAGGGATCTGGATCGTGTTGCTTCAGGTATTACAGATTGGATTTCGTTGGCCTTGGCTTTTTACAAGAAATACTATTCTACGGCCAAGACAAATGCACTTAGAGCTCAGATCACGAGTTTTAAGCAAGGACCTAATGAAGATCTTCATGAAGCTTGGGTCCGATTCAAGAAGCTAATTCGCTCTATTCCGCACCATGGGTTTGAGCAATGGTTTATGTGCAACCAGTTCTATAATGGTCTGTATAATGATCAGAGAGCTATCCTAGATGCTGCAGCTAATGAGAGATTTCAGGAAAATAGCGGTGAAACAAAGGGGTGGAAAACCATCGAAGACATGGCCACCCATAAAGCTGAGCATGGAAACTCTAGGGGAAATCAAAGGAGAGCTGCTGAATCTCCTGCCGTAGCTGCATTAGAGGCTCTTACGGTGAGATTTGACAAGTTTGAGTTAGGAGGAGCTTTAAAGGGTGGTATTTATCAGGTAAATACTGTGTCAGACGGTCCTTTTTCATGCAAGAGATGTGGAGGAGAAGGACATGTTGCGGATTTCTTTACCAGTTCCAATGAGGTATGTGCTGCTTTTCAACATTATAGGCAGACCAACACCTACTTTGATCCTTCTAATGTGCATCCAAATTTGAGGTGGAATAGCCAAAATGTTCTTAATCCAAACCCACCTCAGCAGCAGCAGCAGAATTATGTGCCCCCTCATAAGCAGCAGCAACCGTATCCGAAACCACCCTATGTACCTCAGCAGCAGCAGCAGTTTCAAAGTTCAGAGGCTTCCGAGTTCAAGAATATGTTTCAGAGCTTAACGGGGATGCTGCAGAAGGAATATCAGGCTAGAGAGGCTAGTACAAAGATGTTGGAATCTCAAATTGCCCAGTTATCCAATAAGTTTGCTACTAGAGCTACGGGGCAGTTACCGTCGCAGCCAGACCAGAAGAAAGAGACCCTAAATGCAATCACACTAACGAGCGGGTCTACCCTTGATGGACTCGTTACTGTAGGGGATGAGCCCGAGGAAGTTATGGTTGAAAAAGGTGTAAAAGCTGCTGGAAAAGGAAAGAAGAATAAGAGTGAGAAAAAGACGAACAACAGTGCCCATGGTCGATCGACCGCCCTACCCAATCGATCGACTATCCCTTACTCTTCAGCGATAGTTTCTGATCCTTCTGATCATTCTGGGAAAAAGGAGATCAGTCGATCGACCGACCCCACTGGTCGATCGACTGGTGATGCTGCTGATGTTGAACCATTTCGTCCTCCAATGCCATATAACTTGAGGGATTTCTTGTTTCGGGGTAAGACGACTCCGCGGTTTTCGAGGGAAACTCCTAATGCTGACGGGACAATTCCGGATCCTAAATATGACCCAACATCAGTCAATGGTTCATTTTTGACGCGTCCTGAGGCGGGTACAAGCTATAATAAAGATAAGGTAGTGGATTTCCAATCTAAGTCCAAGGATGCCGGTACGAGAGATGTTGAGGAGAGGGCAAAGCTACTTTTGACAGCCCCTTATCCCGAGAGATTAGTGTCAACCAGGGATCAAGTATCATTCAATAAATTTAAAGATGTTATTTGCAGTTTGAATGTGCAAGTACCTTTTCTTGAGTTAGTTAATTAAGTTCCCGCTTATATGAAATTTATGAAGCAATTGTTGACAAAAAAGCGGTCACTTGAACCTGTGTAGTCGGTAGCTCTCACTGAAGAGTCTACCTCTTATTTGACTCACACTGCTCCACATAAGCTAGCTGACCCTGGTAGCTTTTCTGTTCCTTGTAATATGGGTACCTTATCAATTGAGAAGGCATTATGTGATCTAGAAGCTAGCATTAGTGTCATGCCATTGAGTTCAGCTAGGAAGTTGGGTTTGACCAAGTTTGCAGTTACTAATATGACTGTACAGATGGCTGATCGTTCTACATTTCAGCCAGTAGGGGTCTTAGAGGATATTCCTGTGCAAATAGGAAAGTTCTTTTTCCCTGTTGACTTCATTGTCCTAGATATACCCGAGGATGCTCACATTTCTATAATTTTGGGTAGACCATTTCTGCACACTGCCGGTGCAGTTATTGATGTTGGACTAAGGACACTTACCTTTAAGGTGGGCAAGCAGTCCACTGTTTTTGCCCAAGCTGCTAGGAAGAAAGATGCTATGTGGCCCGTTACTTGCAATGCTATTAAATATTATATTGTGATTCCTGCTTTAGTACCTGTACCTATTCCTGCTATGACACCTCCGCCCCTGATTGGGAGCAACATGGAGGGAGATTCTGCTGTATTGGATGTTTCAGGAACTGGTTTGGGGAAAGAAGAGCTGCTTGTTGCTCCAGTGTGATGTGAGCCCATTGTTCAGAGAGGCGGTTTGGGATGTCTGAGTTACGGGACTGATGAGGAGCCCGAGGAGAAAGAGCCAGTCAAAGTTTTGGAGTCTGACCTGGAGTTTGGTGAGCCAGATGATGCCCATCTATGGGAAGATGCTAGAGACGATGATTCGCTGAGCGTCCTAAACGACGGAGTAGAGTGGAGTCATGCTGAGAAGATGAGCACCGTGGAGGGCACTTCATGCAGTCAGAAGCCATGGTCGGAGCTATTCCGCAGTATTCGCGGATGAACTATTTATTTTCTTGAGTTTTAGACAATTTATTGCATTTTTAGACTATTTACTGCTTTGGTTTGCGCGAGACTTCGCTTTATTGGTTTGCTTAGGATTTTATAAGACTATAGACTGCTACTTTTGGGTTTGCGCAATTTTGGGCGCTGTTGTTATGTGCAATTGCAGGTTATTAGACAAACTTAACTCAATTCATTGAGTTAATTCGAAGAAAACGAAGTCTGCGTTAGGTGAAGCAGTCGATTGACCAGCACCATCGGTCGATCGACTGGTTGCAGAGGTTCCAGGAGTTCTGTTCCAGTTCCTTTGGTCGATCGACCGCCTCTACTGCTGTTCCTGTTGTGGCGATCATTCCCTGCTGTGTTTGGTCATTTTGTGGATCGTGAATGGGAGTTTTAGGGAGTTTTTCTCTCTATCTTTTTCCTCTCACATTCATTTATCGCTTTCTTCTGTTTTATTTCTTTGCGCATTTTTTCCGCTCCCTCTTTTTATTCTCGGATAATGCGTGGTATTCTGTCTTTTCAGTTACTTATTGGTAGCATCGCTGGTTACTGAAACCTCCTAGCTCACGCTGGTTTAGGGAGGTTTCCTTTTGCGCTTAAAATCTTGTGAGTTTCCGAGTTCCTTTTCATGTCTTATTTAGTTATTTATCGCAAAAATCCCATTTCCCTTTTGTTTCTTTTATATGATTTTGCACAATGGGGACATTGTGTGATTTGGTTTGGGGAAGGGTTTTGCGTCGCATTTGCATTGTTTTTATTACACGTTTATTGCATTTCTGCTTGCATTGTATTTATTTCCTATATATACAAAATTCAAATTCAAATTTTTTTTTTTGAAAAAAATCCCAAAACTTCAAAAATTTCACGTTTATTTTAGCATGTAGGTCGAGTCGAAACGGTAGTATTTCAATGATGACATTGCATTTTCAGCTGTTTATGCCTAAACCGTGCTAAATTGACATGTTATTAGTAGAATCATATATGAATACCTACGAGTTTTTGTTAAATTACTTGCTGAATTTGAAATTTGACTTTGAATTTTGGCAAACTACATCATCTTCTGAGTTTTAGAGCTTTATAACTGGTGTCATCCATGACCAGTTTATTTAGGATGTGAGTAGTTTACTCCTTATGCGGCATGTTACATAAATTTGCATAAACATGAACTTGATTATCTTAGTATCTGTATGCATTCGGGTTTGTGGTTTGTTGACACATGTGGTAGAGGTATCCCCTTTATTCTGTTTTACCCATGATCCCCTCATAGCCAAATTGCTTATTTTGTCCCAATTAGCTACAATCTATAATCTATCCTACCCTAGCCGAGCTAGTAAAGGTAGCAATTTTAGGAATGTGTTGTTTGCGGTTTGGTTATTAATTCTCATTATGAAATGTTGGATGAAAGAATGAAGGAGGAAAAAGAATTTAAAAAGGAAAAGAAAAGAAGAGAAAAAAAAAAGAAATATGAAAACAAGAATTATGAAACGAAAGAAAAAATCATATACGGAAAAGTGGAATAATATTATGCTGTGATTTTTGCTCCCTTGTTATATTTGTATCCTATGGGGAGTTGACGATATTTTGGTGATTAGTGAGTTGTGTGCATCCAATTGGCACTGTTTTGTATTGATTTATTTTTGAGTTTGAAATTGGGATGTTCCTAAATTTGGTGTTTAGTAGTTGCTATCTTGGCTTTTAACTCCTCTTATCCAAATTCATCTTAGCCCCTTCTTAAAGATTACCTCACAATCCCATATTAATCTCGGCATGTGTCACGGTCTTTAATGGTTGGAATGCATATGTACGGTTGTAGAGATCATTTTCATGTTAGACTGCAGGCATGTTCTTATAGGTCGTAGTTAGGTGAGAGTCATTACAAAATTACTTCTTTCTATCGTATATATATATATATATATATATTCACCTGTGCTTTTGTGCGATTTGAGCGGCCTGTGAGAGTCCAATTTGATAAGTCTTTATAGTTGATAATTCGACAGTTTTTAACAACTTCATAACTCGTTTGCATGATTCATATTGCTATTTGATTGTTAGTGTTGCATTAAATTGGTTTAGGCTATTCGGTTTGCATTTCGCTCTGAGGATGAAATCGTTCCATTAGGTCCTAAGATCGAGTCTAGTTCTTGCTTGGGGACAAGCAAGGGTTTGGTTTGGGGAAGTTTGATGAGTGTCTATAATATGATGTTTTACATCTTTATTTCCACGCATTTTATGTCCATCATTGGTAGTTTATTCTACTATTTGCCCCATTTCGTCCACTTCCGCCTTTTTTGTGTAATATTGCAGAAATGTGAAAAATTCAGCGGAAATCGAGCCGAATCCGTCCCTAAGTGCTTGGCATAGGATTTGACATGAAGATTTGACTCGGGAAATGAACTCGGTGCGCGTAGCAAGGCCTGAAAGATAGATTTGCGAGAGTTTCAAGATGGATTACCACTAACTTGGTCTATAGACCGACCTACATGGTCTATAGACTCTCGTCGAAATCTTTGAACAGTTGATCAGAAGAGCATCAATCGATCGATCGACTGAGGTCCATGGTCGATCGACCACATGAGCTGACGTGCAAGTTTTATTTTAAGTCATAAGCTTCTGATATTCTCGACCTTTAGTCGATCGACTGGTTGATATGGTCGATCGACCACTTATGCAATCTGACGAGAATTAAAAGATTTTAACCTAAGCCTATTTGTACTTAGGTTGGGAGAAGGGTTTTACGTGACACTTCTATATAATGTAACTGCTTCCTACTGCTTTACATATATGGATTTTGGGAGAGATTCAGATTGACATACTTAGTTTGTTCTATAGTTTTCATTAGTTTTTCAATAAAGTTTTTCTTTTGCATCCGGATTCGTTTCTTGCCTCCTTTATTTCTGGTAATTCTTGTTCTAAATTTTAGTTTGCTTTTTATTCCTTCTTATTAGATTAGAATTGATTAGTTAGAATCCCTAATGCCTAATTCTTTCTTTTATGCGGTTTTATTGTTCATTTAATTTAGTTATGAATTCTGTTGTTTTCATCTTTAGTTTCGTTATCGCTATTAATTCCAGTATGAGTAGCTAAATCTCCCGCGCTAAGATATGAGGTGATCCGTAGCGTAGATGGCGTAGTTTAGGTAACCCTGATTCGGGTAATGGTCGATCGACTGACATAGCTGGTCGATCGACTGGCCTCGTGTTAGATTAGCACTATTTCAGTTTATTAATTGCAATATTTGACAAAATCGAATGCATGCGACTAATTAAATGCCTAGTATTTGACCAACCCACAAGATCGAGAGATAGGGGAGGAAAAATAGATTAATAAATTGAGACGACTAAATTGCTAAGATCGAAAGATAAGTAATTTAGGTTTTAGGAATCACTATTCAGGGCGAGAGCTAGTTTTAGTGAGACTTAGGGACTAGTAGCATAGGCCGAAAGGAGCTACTAGTTAACTCGGACCGAGAGGACCTGTTATTTGCCCATATTACATGATTATTTCAGACTTACCTAGGATTACCGCCATCGCTGCTACAGTGAACCGATCGTCTTAGCCTTCTTTTAATCATTGTTTACATTTCTTTCATTATTTGCTTATTTATCTTATGTTATTAGACTTAGACCAATCCAAAACCCCCCGGAAATTCATAGACTGAAATTAAACAACTTAACTCCCTACCTCCCTGCGGATCGACCCTGTTACCACTAGCTTCTGTTAGTTCTAATAGGTTTTATAAATTTTATTTTTGGTGCACTCAACGACAGCGCATCACCAGTCTCGGTCTCAGTAGTAGAGGGGGCAGTGCATGGAGAAGCATGAGGAGATACACGTGGTGCCCTAGAAGACTGACCCACCTCTCTAGTGGACCGAGAAGGCTGCCTAGAGCAAGAAGTGGACTTCTCGGGCAGCGAGTAAGGAACGTGGTAGGAGGAAAAAGGAGGGCGGGCTGCTCTATTCCTAACATGGGACATAAGGATAAGAGGCGGGAGAGTCTCACAGGCTAAAGGGACTGACAAGTACGTGGAAATCTTCCACGTACAATCATCAGTCAGCCAGTGTAGATGCTTCTTGTAGGACACAGAAAGTAGACACAAACTATCAAGGTCTGGTTCCGCGTGTCCGATGGGCAGCATGCCCTGGGGAGAATCAGGAAAGAGACGGCGGACGATATGTGTAACTCACCCCCCACAGTGAATGGTGGACAAGGCTCCGGTCGCGACATTAGTAAATCGTTGAGCAACTAGATAAGAAATATTAAGAACATATCTAGGTCCACTATCAATGTTCAAATAACCAGCTAAAATGGACAACTCCTCAGCATTCACATTATTAGACTCTTTCCTAGCAAAAAGTGTACCGCCTATAAGGCGGAGCCAGACACGAATAGGTGGATGGTAACAAATTCACCACGCTTACTACCCTCAAAATGGTCAGCAATGGTGGCCCACATGGTGTCAACTAACTTTCGAGGGGAAGTGTAAGGTCCCTCACTGTGTATGCCAAGGTGAGCGCCGAACTCAGCTAAAGTCATACGAAAATCCCGATTAAATAGACAAAAATGATCGCAATCAGAATTTGCGGATCGACCCTGTTACCACTAGCTTCTGTTAGTTCTAATAGGTTTTATAAATTTTATTTTTGGTGCACTCAACGACAGCGCATCACCAGTCTCGGTCTCAGTAGTAGAGGGGGCAGTGCATGGAGAAGCATGAGGAGATACACGTGGTGCCCTAGAAGACTGACCCACCTCTCTAGTGGACCGAGAAGGCTGCCTAGAGCAAGAAGTGGACTTCTCGGGCAGCGAGTAAGGAACGTGGTAGGAGGAAAAAGGAGGGCGGGCTGCTCTATTCCTAACATGGGACATAAGGATAAGAGGCGGGAGAGTCTCACAGGCTAAAGGGACTGACAAGTACGTGGAAATCTTCCACGTACAATCATCAGTCAGCCAGTGTAGATGCTTCTTGTAAGACACAGAAAGTAGACACAAACTATCAAGGTCTGGTTCCGCGTGTCCGATGGGCAGCATGCCCTGGGGGAAATCAGGAAAGAGACGGCGGACGATATGTGTAACTCACCCCCCACAGTGAATGGAGGACAAGGCTCCGGTCGCGACATTAGTAAATCGTTGAGCAACTAGATAAGAAATATTAAGAACATATCTAGGTCCACTATCAATGTTCAAATAACCAGCTAAAATGGACAACTCCTCAGCATTCACATTATTAGACTCTTTCCTAGCAAAAAGTGTACCGCCTATAAGGCGGAGCCAGACACGAATAGGTGGATGGTAACAAATTCACCACGCTTACTACCCTCAAAATGGTCAGCAATGGTGGCCCACATGGTGTCAACTAACTTTCGAGGGGAAGTGTAAGGTCCCTCACTGTGTATGCCAAGGTGAGCGCCGAACTCAGCTAAAGTCATACGAAAATCCCGATTAAATAGACAAAAATGATCGCAATCAGAATTTGCGTCCTCGTCATAGTCCTCACCATAAATTTTAAAACTACTAAAGAATTCAAGGGTGGGTGTCTGATAAGTGTACTCCCTCATACTGACCAAACTAGGCATACCCTTTCCATTCAGTATTTCGACAACGGGCTCATAAATACCCAAAGAAATTAGACCGCGGCGGTCTAGAAAACGGGTCGGAACTAAAGGATGTTCCGAAAGTGCACTAAACCGGCTCCTTTGCGACTGAAACGCGAAAATTACCTCGGGGTAGTCCCGAAGACCTTGAATCGGCGGAATTGGCGTATACGGGATAAGCTCAGTACCTGGTTGAGAATGTGACGGTTGGCTGCTCGACGTGTGTTGAGCTGTCTCGCGTCGTGACGACTGTCCAGCAGTCCGTCTTCTCTTGCTTCCTTCCATTCTCAAACTATCACACAAATAAACAAGAAATTAACTCTTTTAATTACAACCAAAGGATCCCCAAATCGACCAAAAACCTAACCCTAAATTTTTTTTTTTTCTGAAATCGAATAATTGAGAGTCAAGAAGGGAAGATTAAGCATGAAAATCATGATTTGGGCACTAAAATCAGAAAACCCCCAATTTATAAACCCTAATTTCGAAATAAATCGAGTGATAAAAGGGTATAAACATTGAAACGAAAGGGGAAAGGAGATTAGATAAGGGGACGTTTACTTGTGTGGATAGAAAGACGGAAATAAAGAGCAAAGTGCAAGAGTAAACAAGGGAGAAAGATGAAGAAAAATAGAGGAGATGAAGTCGTTGTCGTTGCTGCCTCTCTAATTTTTTCTCTCTTTCTTTCTTTTTAAGAGTGAATGAAAGAGTAAAGAAACTCCCTTATGTAATTTAAATACGCTGGCAGCCTTTAATTAGTCGATCGACTGTTGGATGTAGTCGATCAATTTTTTTCAAAAATCCACTCTTGCAAGTTGGTCGATCGACTAGAAATTAAGTCGATCGACTTTTTCCTGAAACCTGCTCTTTAAATTTTGTCGATCGACTAATGCTTCCAGTCGATCGACTTTTTCACCATATGCATGTAGCGTGAATTCCTCTTTTTCGTGCGTAAAAGTCGTAAATTTGAACCGCCTTGGCATAATATCTGAAATTCACACACAATTTCCAACAAAAGGCAGAATATGCACACAAATATTTCAAAAGCACACGGTGACAAATCCTTAACTAAAAAGCAATTAACGCAAGCACAAACTAATTAAAGAGTCTATAAACTAAATTACAAAACGTAAACAATCCGGGTTGCCTCCCGGTCAGCGCTAATTTTTAAGGTCCCGCTCGAAACATGTTACCTCAATTCTCAGGCTCAGAAATAGGGTCGAAGTATAACAACTCGACCACTCCAACATAGTCATTGGCCCCATAGTTGTTCTTTACTTGGGGACCATTTACCTTAAACCTTTTTCCCGCGGAGTTCTTTAGCTCAATTGACCCAAATTTGGAAACAGAAATTACCGTATAAGGGCCATTCCACCTGGACTTCAGCTTACCAGGGAATAGACGGAGTCAAGCATTAAATTGTTGCACCTTATCCCTAAATTGAAACTCACGCGGTATGATTAACTTGTCGTGCTATCTCTTGGTCTTCTCTTTATAGATACGGGCACTGTCATAGGCATTCGGCCTAAATTCCTCGAGCTTATCTAACTGCAACAAACGTTTCTCACCACACAGTTTAGAATCAAAATTAAGTTCACAAATTGCCCACCATGATTTATGTTCTAACTCCACAGGCAAATGACAAGACTTACCATAGACTAAACGATACGGCGATGCACCAATCGGTGTTTTAAATGCAGTCCTATATGCCCATAAAGTATCATCTAATTTCATGCTCCAATCTTTTCGTGATTTAGACACAACTTTAGCTAAAATTTCTTTAAGTTCCCGATTGGAAACTTCTACCTGACCACTAGTTTGAGGATGATACCCCAAACCTCTATGATGTTCTACACCATATTTGGACAGAAGAGCAGTAAGTTATTTCTCTTTAAAATGCATACCTCCATCACTGATGACAACTCGAGGGACACCAAAGCGAGGGAAGATTACCTTTTTGAAAAGTTGGATAACAGTCTTTACATCATAATAGACCAAAGCAATGGCCTCTACCCACTTGGACACATAATCAACAGCTACTAGAATATATCTGTTACCTTTACTAGAGGGGAATGGCCCTTGGTAGTTGATGCCTTAGATATCGAAAACCCCAACCTCTAAAATGCCAACTTAAGGCATATCCTGCCTCCTTGAAATGTTTCCCGTCCGCTGACATGCATCACAATCTACAACAAAGTCTTTAGCATCTTTAAACATAAATGGCCAATAAAAGCCATATTGAAGTACCTTAGCCACAGTCCTAGAGGGACCGTGGTGACCAGCATAGGAGGAAGAATGACAAGCTTCTAAAATAGCTTTAGTCTCCCACTACGGTATACACCGTCTGTAAAAACCATCAGCACACTCCTTAAACAGATAAGGATCATCCCAGAAGTACTGTTTCACGTCATGAAGGAACCCCTTCCTTTGCTGATATGACAAGTCAGGAGGCAATAAATTACCTACGATAAAATTAGCATAACCAGCCTACCAAGGAGTTTCAGCACTAGAAATAGCCAACAAAATATGATCAGGGAAATAGTCATCAATAGGTAAAGAATTTGCCCCTTCCTGCAAGGGTTAGCGCGATAAATGATCAGCTACCAAATATTCAGCGCCTTTCTTATCTTTAATTTCCAAATCAAATTCCTGAAGAAGGAGTATCCATCGCAATAATCTTGGCTTGGCCTCTTTCTTAGCAAATAGGTACCTCAGTGCTGTATGGTCAGAAAATACAGTAACTTTCGAACCTAATAAATAGGACCTAAATTTCTCCAGCGCGTATACCATAGCTAGCAGCTCCTTCTCTGTAGTTGCATGTTTCACCTGAGCCTCATCCAAAGTTCGGCTCGTATAGCAAATAGCACTCAAAGCTTTGTCTTTCCGTTGTCCTAGCACCGCGCCAACTGCATAATCACTAGCATCACACATGATCTCAAAAGGCAGATCCCAGTTTGGAGGCTGAATGATCAGTGCTGTAATCAAGGCCTGCTTCAACCTGTTGAAAGCAGTAAGACATTCATCAGTAAAATTAAATGGAGCATCCTTAAGAAACAATTGTGTAAGTGGTTTAGCAATTTTATAAATGTCCTTAATAAACCGGCGATAAAAGCCAGCATGACTAAGGAAACTCCTAACTCCCTTAACATTGAGGGGAGGAGGCAATTGCTCAATCAGTTGCACTTTTGCTTTATCAACCTAGATACCCTTATCGGATACTAAGTGCCCATGGACAATGCCCTCGTTAACCATGAAATAGCACTTCTCCCAATTCAGCACTAAATTAACCTCAATATATCGCTGCAAAACTTTCTCGAGGTTAGTCAAACAATCATCAAAATCATTACCATAGACGTTGAAATCATCCATAAATACCTCCATAATTAACTCTAATTGACTTTATATACTCAGAAAATATCCCAATCATGCACCTCTGAAAGGTAGCTGGGGCATTACACAATCCAAATGGCATTCTGCGATAAGCAAACACACTATGTAGGCAAGTAAAAGTAGTATTTTCCTGATCATTAGGATGGATTGAGATCTGAAAGAAACCTGAATATCCATCTAAATAACAGAAAAATTTATGTGAGACCAATCTCTCTACCATCTGATCAATAAAAAGAAGGGGGAAGTGATCTTTCTTTGCGGCGACATTTAATTGTCTATAATCAATGCACATCCGCCAACCCGTTACTACTCTAGGTGGTATTAATTCATTTTTTTTTCATTTTTCACCACTGTAGTCCCTCCTTTCTTTGGGACTACCTGAACCGGACTTACCCATTTGGAGTTGACAACGGTGTAGATAATACCTGCATCAAGTAGCTTCATCACTTCCGCCATAACTACATCCTGCATCTTCGGATTCAACTTTCGCTGACCCGGTTGGCAAGGCTTATGACCTTTCTCTAGCTCAATTCTGTGCATACAAATGTCAGGACTAATATCCTTAAGGTCAGCCAAACTGTATCATAAAGCTTTCCTATTTTCCTTAAGAACGACCAACAAAGCAGAAAGTTGGTTATCATCAAGTTTGGCTTTAACAATAATAGGATGTTGCTCGGAGTCATCTAAGAACACATATTTAAGGTAAGAAGGAAGGGGTTTATGCTCGGGCATCTTTACCTCAGCAGCACAAGAGGTTTCATTATAGCATTTACCATCTCATCTTTCTCAATAGTGAACTCCTTACCTTTTAAAGCACCTTCCAACGTCCTGTAATCAATATTTACATCTTCTGCAAAATCATCAAGAGCTATCAAAGCTTCTAACGGGTCCCTAAGAAGGGATCCCATCCAATAATCAAACATAGATTCATCTACAATGTCTATAACATAACATGTATCCTCTATCATAGGTTAGCCAGCGTGCTAGCCAAATTAAATGTCACCTTATCATCCCCTACCTCGAGAGTCAAACGTCCCTGTTTGACATCTATAATAGCTCCTGCTGTATGCAAAAATGGTCTACCCAAGATTATAGGAATCTGAGTATCTTCAGCCATATCTAGTACAATGAAATCGATAGGTATAAAAAATTTACCTATCTTAACATGAACATCCTCTAACACACCTAAATGGCGCTTAATTATCCGGTCAGCCATCTGTAGGGTCACGTTGGTAACTTTAATATGCCCCATATTCATGTTCTCTCAAACCGAATAGGGTATAACACTGACACTGGTGTGAACGTGGGTCCACCTGCACGCCCAGCCGATCTGTGGACATACATCGGTCTTTTGAAAGCCACACTCGGTGGCGTAAAAATATGCTTTCGACCGGATCGTTTTAGATCGGTTGGTTTCGTCTCGGCAAGGGTATCGAAATGATTAGAGATGTTCGGAGTCGCCACCAAGCATTTGTGGGATGCTTGGAACCCGTTCGAATCCACTTTTTACCTCGGTCAAACGAAGCACAAAGCAGTGTTTGACATAGGTACTAAAGATAAGGAATCGTCCCTCTTTAGCATCCTATCTCTAGAATGACTCTCGTACGCCCTGGATAAGGTCGTCCACTATCCAAAGTTTCTGAGTAAGAGGTGAAAGTACGTATTGGGAAGCCCTTTAATCAGACACCTAATCCCGCCCACGGTAGCGGCCTCTACTGATCGATCTTGGTTGGTTGATTTCAAAAGTTGATAAAATGGTTTAAATGCATGAATGCGCTTCCAATAGTTTAAACCTAACATGTGAGAGCTTTCTAAGTCGGTTGATTTAATCCAAGTATCAAGTATAAGATGTCGAGTTGGATTTACGGTTGATTTGCATACAAGACGGAAATTAAACATCCATTTACCAAGTTAGGTTTATGGCGCATAACGTGATCCATTTGTCTTAGTAGGCCATATTGCAAATACGGTTTTTGAATGAGCAAATTAGTCGTCTGATCCATCCTATATCCGGGTTAGCCGAAGTCGGGATCGTCCTAGACCAATGTTGGAAGGGGAACAGACCCTGCATCAGGCAGCCAGAATAGGCGCGAGCCTATTGGCGACGTAAAGGGGTCTCCCCTGGTTTGAAAATAGGAAAATAAGTGGCCTGTTTAGGCGCGGGTCAGTCAACGGTATATGACGTGTTCTGACCATTGAAAAACGTTTATAAAACATGTTAAAATATGGGTATTTGAACCCGTTTTGGTTTGAAAGGGACCGTTTAGGTCGTATTCGTGTTGATTTGAAGAACGAGACTTGAATAATCGTCATTGTTTTGACGATATTCGATGTCGGGTTCGACTTTGTAAGCTTGACATGAATAGTTTTGAAAATGAATATGAACTAATTGTTTTAAGTTCATTTGAATATAATTTGTCAATACTCATCATCGTACTCGGATTAAAATCCGACATGGTATGTAGAACCAATGATGACTTTTTTTTTGTAGAAATCAGCTTCTCATTAGAAAAAGAGAATTTCATACAAAGTAGATCCACTAGATGAACAAAATGACCAGTCTAACTAATCATATGCTCTAGTACCTCCTCTAAGACACTACTATTAATATTAGCATACAATCGAATAGAAACATAATATTTAATTTGATAAACAACTTGCTCAATTGTGCGAGAAACCCCTCTGAAAATTTGCCAGTTCCGTTCTTGCTATAGACAGTATACTATGGCAGCCAGACTAAAATGAGCCCTTTTTTTCCTCCATCCCTTACCGCGATATCTAGACAGTTTAAGCAGCTCCTGATGCAAACAGAAAGGTCTTCTCGTGACCCCAAGCCAGAGCAGGATATTTTGGTACACAGCCCTAGAAAAGGAACATAAGAAGAACAAGTGCGGATGATCCTCAGCTGCAGCCAGACACAAGTAGCATCTGTTAACAAGGTGCAAACCCCTTCTATTCAAATTATCAGTAGTGACCAGTCCCCTTTGCACTGCCATTCTCACAAGCATAGCATGTCTAGGCATGACCACTCCATCCAAAATAGGTTTAGCCCATTGAAGATTAGAGTGTCTCCCATGGAAAACAACATAAACCTGGTACAATTGCAGCTTGCCAGTCCTACTCCACTCCTGTAAAGAAGCTTTGGGACCTGCAATTGAGCCAGCCTGACCAACAAAATCATCACGTGTAGCAAAGATAGCTTTCCAAACCGTGGAAGTGGACTGTGATGGCATCACACTCTAACAGTCCAAACCCTACAGATGGTAATGTTGGCACCACTACACCCAGATGGAAGGGGATGCAGTAGAAGTGGACTGTGATGGCACCACTTCTAAACTTGCACACCAAAAGCTCTCAATGCCAAAAATAACTGTGTTGATGAGCTGAATCTTTCCAGCATAAGAGAGATTACAGTTAGCCCAGTGATTAATCTTGTTCTTTATTTTTTCCAGCAGGGAGAAGTACATTTTCTTAGTCAGTCTAGAAGAGTGCAAGGGGACACCAAGATACTTGAAGGGAAATGTCCCCTCCAAGTAACTAGTATCCCTAAGAATCAGCTCCTTCACCTCAGGGTGAACTCCCCTAAAATAAATGTTGGTTTTGGAAGGATTAGGTGTCAGGCCTGAAACTTCAGAAAAAAGATGCAAACTGGCCTCAACAGCTTTAATAGAAGTATAGTCATCTCTTGTGAAGACTAGCAGATCGTCAGCAAAGATAAGATGGGAAAGTCTTCTCCTGCAACATTTAGGATGGAAGCTAAAGTGTTGATGTTCTGGCAACTTTCTGAGGATCCTAGATAAGACTTTCATGCAGAGCACAAAGAGCAAGGGGGAGAGGGGGTCACCCTGCCTTAATCCCCTCTTCCCAGCAAAATAACCCACTGATGAACCATTTATATTAAGTGAGAACTTAGGAGATGTCATACAAGTGATGATCCAATTACAAAATTTAGAAGGCAACCCAAACAAAGGCAAAATAGTCCTGAAAAAATCCCAATGGACTGAGTCAAAAGCTTTACGTATATCCACCTTGATAACACACCTAGGGGATGAATTCTGCCTACCATAACCAGAAACCAATTCATGAGCCAGCATGGTGTTGTCTACTATTGATCTCTCTTGAACAAATGCAGCTTGTTCAAGCCCCACTAGATCAGGCATTACTTTCTTGAGCCTATTAGTAAGAATCTTACTAATGGTTTTGTATATAGTTGAGCAACAGGATATTGGCCTATAATCCAATACAGAACTTGGGTTTTCCCCCTTTGGAATCAGAGTAATTAGGGTTGAATTGACCTCCTTGAGGAGCTTCCCATTTCTAAAAAAGTCCAGGATTACCTTAGTGAATTCAACTTTTATAATATCCCAAGACTGACGGAAGAATCTAGATGAAAAACCATCTGGGCCAGGGCTCTTGTTAATATCAATTGCAAAGAGAGCGTCATGAATTTCAAACTCAGAGACCTCTTGAATGAGCAGACCCTCTGACTGAGCTCCTATGTAGTGCCCACTGAGAATAATATTAGGATCAATATCCTTTATGGCAGCAGAAGTACCCAGTAAACTTCTATAATACTGAAGGAAAGCATCAGAGATAGTGTCATGAGTACTGCAGTAATTGTCATTCATGTTCTTTACCTTACTAATGTGACAACAACTCCTTCTCACATCCATTTTAGCAAAAAAATAAGAGGTATTTGCATCCATCATCTGAATGGCATGAGCTTTAGCCCTCTGACAAGCTGCACTAAGCTCATCATTTTTAAATTGCAATACTGTAAGCATAGTTCTTTCTCCTCCAGCATCAAGCCAACATTCATGGGATCCCTCTGAAGTTTTCCTTGACATTCCTGAAGCTCACGCTTCTTCTTCTTAGCTCTCTCAGTAAGACTAGAGTAAGCCTTGTGGTGGAGGACCTTTAATCGCTGATTAACCACTTTCAGATGCTTTATAAGCTTATACATGTTGCACCCTTGAACTCTCTCCTGCCAAACCTCCTTAACAATGTCAGGGAATGAAGGGTCCTGGGCCCAGCAGTTGAGGAACCTAAACTGCTTGGGTCTGGGAACTTCAGTGGAAGGTATGCTAACCACTAAGGGTGAGTGATCAGACACCCCAGTAGCTAGAGAATCAGCATAGGAATGAGAGAACACAGCAGCCCATTCAGTATGAATAAGGACCCTATCAAGCTTCATCCATTTCCTTTCCCCATCCTCCTGTTTATTTGTCCAGGTAAAGGTAAAGCCATGAGTGACCATGTCTTCCAACCCAGCCATGGTGATTGCATCATTAAAATCTGCTAAAGCCTGAAGATTAGCTGCAGTATTACTAATCCTCTCATCCAGACTTCTCACACAATTGAAATCCCCAAGACAAACCCAGGGACAAGTAGGCTTCACCCCCTTCATAAATGTCCAAAGATCAACCCTCCCTTCCAAAGAATTAAGGCCATAAACAAAGGTGACCTGGTAGGTGACACATCCAGGAGCCTCAACTTGTAAATGAACCCATTGAACTCCAGAAGAAAGAGAAGTAAGCACTAAAGAAGCTTTATTCCAAATAACCCAAAGCCTACCATTAGAATGATAGTCAGAATTGTGCAAAATATTAAAATGTTTAAAGCCCCGCTTTCTAATAGAGCTGAAATTAGGAAAACGAACCCTAGTTTCATTTATTCCCATAATATCCTATTTATTAGTAGTAAAAAAGTCCACTATCTCATGCTGCTTAAACTCTTTATTCATCCCCCGAATATTCCAAACACCAATTTTCATGGAGATATGGGGGGTGGGTCCTCAATATCACTATATTCCACTTCTTCAAACTGAACCTCAACCCTCTTATTGTCCACAACATTAGGAATTGGGACCACCTTATATTTCTGCAGGATCACAACACCCTCAGTAGGAGTGACTGACTGGGTGGTTGCCTCTTTTGACCTCTCTCTCCTTATCACTGGAACAACAGCAGCAGTGCCAGGGTCCTACACCTCTGAAGCAGATGCTTTAGTGACAGAGTCAACGGTGTGCACCTCAGCAGCAGGAGAAGCTGTAGGAGTAGTGATAGGGTCAACAACAACTGGTTCCTTTGCAGACTTCTTGAGAAACCTACACTGTTTCACATCATGTCCTAACTTCTTACAGTGTGTACAATAGTATGGCAGCCATTCAAACACTACCCTCTGAAGAACTTGACCATAAGGAGTATACAAAAGAATATCCTCAAGTAGCTTTTGTGATACATCCACTTCAATCATAAGCCTAGCAAATGATAATCTCTCCTTATTAGGAGTCACGGGATCAGCATACATGAGAGTACCTATGTAATACTCCATATTTATAAGTCTTGGGGTACTCTATCGAGTAGGCCTTACTCTATCGAGTAAGGGTAAGTTGCGAAATAGAATAGTTTCTGACCTGTTGGGTACTCGATCGAGTAGCTGGGGTACTCGATCGAGTAAGGGGGTACTCGATCGAGTACCTTGGGTACTCGATCGAGTGTCCGGTTTTACGGGGAGTTTTCTCGGGTTTTGTTAATTATGCGATTAAGGTATTTAAGTTTCGTCGTCATTGTTTTAAATCACTTTTACAAAACCTAAAACCCTGTTTAAGAGAGAAAGCAACCAGTTCATCTTCCTAATCGCATTCTTAGCAATTCCGGAGTTCGACGGCGTCGATTCTTGTCGTTATTCGTATCGTTGGGTTCCTTGCGTCGAGGGTAAGATCTATGTACCCTTTTTATTGTTTTTCCCTTGATTTGGTTAAACCCTAATTTAGGGATTGGGGGTTTTTGTGTGTAGTATGTGATGTGTAGCCTCTATGTGTTATATGATAGGAGGAGGGTTCGTAGAAGAGGCTTTCTGATACAACGTTGATACCGTCTGCGATCATTGTTGTGCTTTCCGGTGGGATTTCCTACTCAGCATTAGTCCCATAATGGGATATTGGTGATGTGTTGTATTTGGTTGTTTGATATAATGATTGTCTTGTGTTTGTGGTTGTGGTTGCTTTGTTGATGGTTCTCGAGATGCGTTCTCGAGTGAGTGGGGTCACTTGCGGGAGTGGCTTCACGCCCTAGTTTCGCCCTTCGTGGAACCCGCCACGGAAGGGGATGTGCACATTAATGGACAGGGTTATCGCTCACCGTTATGTGGAGCGGGGATTTGGTGGGTACGGCCGGTCCCCCATCGGCGGTCCGTCCAAAGGGATCGGGATTGAGATGATGGGAATTGGTTGGCTGTGTGTGTGTGTGTGACAGTTAAGGCTCTTTTATCTTATTATTGTTATACATATTGATTGTGTGATTAAGATCGACCCCGTGTTGTTTTGTAAACTGCGGTGATCCATTCGGGGATGGTGAGCAGATATTGAGCAGGTATTGAGATGAGTACTGGGATAGCTGGGATGCCACGACATGATGATAGGAGTCTTCCGTTGTAGCCTTTAGTTTATTTACATTTCAGTTAGACAGTCAGTTTGAAATCATGTAACGTACTTTTGGTTTGGTTTTGAGGATTGTATCTGTTCACTAAATTATTTATAATAAACGTTGTTTCTTTATTGTTGTTTGATTATCATTGCCTCGGGTAACCGAGATGGTAATGTCTTCATACCTGAGTGGTCCTGGTAAGGCACTTGGAGTATGGGGGTGTTACAAATGGTATCAGAGAGACGATCCTGAAACCTGTAACCAATGAACTTAATGAACATAGGGAGTCAATTAAAATTAACCCGGGGTAAAAGTTGTAGGAGCTAGTGCAAAGGCTTGGGAGACGTCCTAAAGTCGCAGGGGTCGCCCTACAACTTTGAACCGGTCACATGGGGGAAATGTTTGTCGAGTCGTATGTGTGTTTGGTTAACTTGTTTACGAATGTGATGGAATGTGTTAATTGTTGGATGTTGAAGTAGAAAGTTGAGCATGTGAAAGAAAATGGTGATATGAGGAAACTTGTTGATGAGATGATAACATGTTGGATGATTTACAATGTGGCATTTAATAACATGATGAAATGGTTTCGTAGATAGTAGAAAAGATGCGTAGTATGCTTATTATGATATAATGTGGTTTATAAAGTTTAGCATGTTAGCATATGACGTAACATGCGGGTAGCTTCTATGAATTAGTGTTACTCGATCGAGTGAGACTGACTCGATCGGGTGGGTTTTTGGCGATTTTGAGTCCAGAATCGAGTTTTGGGGCACTCGATCGAGTAACTAGGGGTACTCGATCGAGTAGGGGGTCACTCGATCGAGTAGCCTAGATACTCGATCGAGTAGGTAAGAGATCGAAGGTCCGTTTGGGTTACGGAGTTTGGGTACTCGATCGAGTTCGTGGGGCACTCGATCGAGTAGCCCGTTACTCGATCGAGTGTGTTTGGGAACTCGATCGAGTGGGTTCCGGGCAGCGTGTTTTTCGTGTTTTGAGGTTTAGTACGTGTGTTTATGTTTACCCTTTCTTATATAGCTTCAAGATGCCGCCCAAGAGAACTGCTTTGTATGCGAGAGCTGAGCTTATGACCGTGGATGACATCGTTAAGATGTTAGAGCACCAGGATGCTCTTACTGAGACCCTGAAGAGAGTGAATGAGGACAAGGATAAGAATAAGGAGAAGGAGGTTGATCATTCTAAAATCAGCCTCTATATTGCGAGGTTTAACCCGAAAGAGTACAAGGGAGTTGGGGAACCTAATCTGCTTGATAGTTGGCTGAGAGAGATGGAGAACATCTTAGACTTGGTTCATTGTCCTGATGAGATGAGAGTGGAACAGGCTGCGTTCTATCTGAGGGAGGCAGCAGGCAAGTGGTGGGATTCAGTGAAGGTGAGTGCTAAGGAAATATATACCAACCAAGGCTTACCCGCTATACCTTGGGAGGAGTTTCGTAGGGGTCGTGAGGAAGGAGTTTGTGCTTAACATGTGAGGAGTAAGTTGAGAGAAGAGTTTGATGGTTTTAAGATGATCTTTGAGATGTCTCTGTGGCTGAGTACTACAGGTTGTTCAATGAGAAGTCTAGGTATCTTTGAGGACATAGGTTTGAGTGAGGAGAATTTGGCATTGAGGTTTGAGAGGGGGCTGACCACCAAGATTATGGATAAGTTACCCGTGGGGATCCTTACGATGTTAAGGAAGCTTATGAGAGGGGGCCGGGAGAGCGAGAGAGGTTGGTGGAGATGGCTCAGGAGAGGTCGGGCGGTGAGAAGAGGAAGTCCGAGAGCGAGGGTGGTGGCCAATCGAATCACAAGAAAGGCAACCACAATCGATCTAAAGGATTTTCTTCTCGGGTCCGGTTTAGTGTTGAGGGGCTTCCTTTGGGCGTGGCCGTGGAAGTGTGAGTAATAGTTGGGGAGTGACCTGCTATGGTTATGGTGGTGTAGGCCATAAGAGACATGACTGCACGAGTGCACCGGATCTTTTCGAGAGACTCGCACAGCTTCGCGAGCAAATGCACCGGGCCGGATCATGGCCAAACCGGGAAGTCGAGTTACCGTGTGGAGGCAACCGCAACGGCGGTAATTCTTATCGAAAACACCGACGAACAACAACAACAATCAAGGGTCGGGTGCTAAGCCGACCGCATCAGCCAGTACTGTCTAGGGAGGTGGGCAGAAGACCAGTGGCAAGTTATTCATGATGGAGAAGAAAGCAGCTGAGGAAGATGCGCATGTTATCACCGGTACATTCCTTGTTAATGGTATTCCTACCTTTGTTTTGTTCGATTCGGGGGCTTCTCAGTCGTTTGTGTCTTCGAGTCATGTTAAACAGTTGGGTTTGAGAGTATATGAATCTGTTAGTGAGCAAGTTTTCATACCTTCGGGTGAGTCTGTATCGTGTGGGAGGTTGTTTAGAGATGTATCTTTGATAGTTGGGCAAGTTGATTTCCCTGTAGACTTGCTAGAGTTTCCTTTTAACGGTTTTGAGATGATAGTTGGGATGGATTGGTTAGGAAAGTATAAAGCTAAGATAGACTGTCATCAAAAGAAAGTGTCCTTAAGAGGTCCAAAGGGTGTTAGTGTGTCTTATCGTGGGTTTCTAGTCAAACCCAAAGTTAAGTTGATTGCAGCTGTTACCTTGAAGTCTTATCTGAGGAAGGGATGTCCTTTGATCTTGTGCCATGTGAGAGATGACCGGATAGAGATTCCGAAAGTTGATGAGATACCAGTGGTGGGAGAGTTTGCAGATGTTTTTCCAGAGGAGATTCCGGGGTTGCCACCGAAGAGGGAGATAGATTTCACCGTTGAGTTGAAGCCAGGGACAGGGCCAATCTCTAAGGCACCGTACCGTATGGGTCCTAAGGAGATGGAGGAGCTTAGGAAACAGTTGGATGATTTGATAGAGAAGGGATACATTAGACCAAGTGTATCGCCTTGGGGAGCACCAGTTCTTTTCGTGAAGAAGAAAGATGGGAGCTTGAGGTTGTGCATAGATTACAGGGAGCTGAACCGTGTGACGATAAAGAACAAGTATCCTTTGCCAAGGATAGATGACCTGTTTGATCAGTTGAGTGGTGCAACAGTCTTTTCTAAGATTGATTTGAGGTCGGGGTACCATCAGGTGAAGATTAGAGAGGTGGACAAACCAAAGACAGCTTTCACGTCAAGGTATGGCCATTATGAGTATGTGGTGATGCCGTTTGGGTTGTCTAATACGCCGGTAGTGTTTATGGATTTGATGAATAGAATCTTCAGACAGTTCTTGGACCAGTTTGTAGTGGTGTTTATCGATGATATCTTAGTCTACTCTAAGACTAAGGAGGAGCATGAGAAGCATCTGAGGATCGTGTTGCAGACTTTGAGGGATCATGAGTTGTATGCTAAGCTGTCCAAGTGTGAGTTCTGGTTAGAGAAAGTTGCTTTTCTGGGGCATGTGATCTCTAAAGATGGGGTAGCTGTGGATCCGGCGAAGATTGAGGCAGTGACAAAGTGGGAAGCACCAAAGAATGTTGCTGAGGTTAGGAGTTTCTTGGGTTTAGCTGGATACTACAGACGGTTCGTGAAAGATTTCTCCAAGATAGCTAGACCGATGACAACGTTGATGAGGAAAGAGAACAGGTTTCGTTGGGATGAGAGTTGTGAGACGGCGTTCCAGGACATTAAAGGAGCGTTTGACCACGCTCTCCCGTCCTAGCATTGCCTGAAGGGAGCGAGAATTTTGAGGTTTATACGGATGCCTCGAAGAATGGGCCGGGATGTGTGTTAATGCGAGAATGGTAAAGTGATTGCCTATGCTTCCAGGCGCATTGAAGCCTTATGAGGAGAATTACCCTACTCATGATCTGGAGTTGGGTGCGGTGGTGTTTGCTCTCAAGATTTGGAGACATTACCTTTATGGAGCAATCTTTAAGGTATTTTCCGATCACAAGAGTCTTAAGTACATCTTCACGCAGAAGGAGTTGAACATGAGACAGAGGAGGTGGATGGAGGTGATTGGCGATTATGACATGGAGATCATCTACCATGAAGGGAAGGCCAATGTTGTTGTTGATGCTTTGAGTAGGAAGAGTGTACATTCTCTGTGTACAGCTCTATCCTTGATGAGGCTGAGGGATGAGGTAGCGAGTTTTGGGATACATATGATGCGAGAAAGGAGATGCCATAGGTGATATGACAAGACATCCGGAGTTTTATGATGATATTCGGGATAAGCGGGCTTTGGATCCTAAGATAGTGGAGTGGAGAGTCGGAGTAGAGAAAGGGACAGGTGTCCCGCTTTTCTATTCATAGAGATGGTAGTTTGAGGTTTGATGGTAGGTGGTGTGTTCCTAATGATGAGGAGTTGAAAAAGACGATCATGTCAAAGGCGCATTGCACACCATATTCATTCATCCAGTGGAGACAAGCTATACAAGGATTTGAAGAAAACGTTTTGGTGGCCTGGGATGAAGAGAGAGAGACAAACTGAGTTTGTGTCCCGTTGTTTGACATGCCAGAGAGTTCAAGGGGAACAGAGACGACCACAAGGTAAGATTCAGTCTTTAGAGGTGCCTGAGTGGAAGTGGGAATCCATTTCCATGGATTTCATTGTGGGTTTGCCTAAGAGTCAACAAGGTAACAACATGATTTGGGTGATAGTGGATCGTCTGACCAAGTCAGCTCACTTTGTTCCAATGAAAGATACATGGACTAAGGCACAATTGGCTATGGCCTATCGAAAGAACGTGCTTAAGTTACATGGAGTCCCTAAAGACATAGTGTCTGACAGAGATGCGAGGTTTATATCGAGGTTTTGGAAAGAGTTGCAGGAATCGTTGGGAACAACTTTGAAGATGAGTACAACATTTCATCCTGCGACAGACGGGCAGACTGAGAGAACAATCAAGACTCTTGAGGATATGTTGCGAGCTTGTGTGATGGATTTTGGTGGTAGCTGGGAGCAGAGGTTGGACTTGATAGAATTTTCTTACAATAACAGTTATCACACCAGTATAGGTATGGCACCGTTTGAGGCTTTGTATGGGAGGAGGTGTAGGAGTCCAATCTGTTGGGACGACAAAGATCTCTTGAGGCAAAGGGTTTTAGGACCGAGATGGTGCATGAGATGGTGGAACAGATTAAGATGATCGAGGAACGGATGAGAGCACCCGGGATCGACAAAAGAGTTATGCGGATCTACATCGTCGGGACATAGAGTTTCAAGTTGGGGACAAGGTTCTTCTGAAAGTGTCTCCGATGCGTGGAGTTATGAGATTTGGGAAGAAAGGCAAGTTAAGTCAGAAGTTTATAGGGCCTTATGAGATCTTAGAGCAAGTTGGGGAAGTTGCTTATCGTCCCCGGCTTTACCAAATGCGTTAGAGAGAGAGTGCATAATGTGTTTCATGTATCGCAGCTGCGGAAGTATGTGAGTGACCCGTCACATGTGTTAGAGGCAGAGAGCTTAGAGCTAGATGAGTCCTTATCATATCTTGAGGTACCTAAGCAGATTCTAGACCGAAAGGTTAGAAAGACTAGGGGTGGTGAGACAGTTTTGCTCAAAATCCTTTGGTCTAACCACGAGACCGAGGAAGCTACATGGGAGCCAGAGGAAGCTATGAAGGAGCGTTACCCTTTCCTCTTTGATCAGGTATGTATGGTTACGGGGACGTAACCTTGTTTCTTTTAGGGGGGTAGGAGATGATCGCGAGCAGTTTTAAGAGTTTTATACACCTTTTATAAGTAGTGTCGGTATGTTTGTCGGGATGAGTTGGGTTAGTATCATGTTTTATGTTAAATTTTGTTTGGCTTTTGAGTCGGGAATGTTGGGGGAGTACCTTTGTTTAGTAGTGGTTTGAACTTCGGGGACGAAGTTCCTTTTAAGGAGGGAAGACTGTAATACTCCGTATTTATAAGTCTTGGGGTACTCTATCGAGTAGGCCTTACTCTGTCGAGTAAGGGTAAGTTGCGAAATAGAATAGTTTTTGACCTGTTGGGTACTCGATCGAGTAGCTGGGGTACTCGATCGAGTAAGGGGGTACTCGATCGAGTACCTTGGGTACTCGATCGAGTGTCCGGTTTTACGGGGAGTTTTCTCGGGTTTTGTTAATTATGCGATTAAGGTATTTAAGTTTCGTCGTCATTGTTTTAAATCACTTTTACAAAACCTAAAACCCTGTTTAAGAGAGAAAGCAACCAGTTCATCTTCCTAATCGCATTCTTAGCAATTCCCGGAGTTCAGACGGTCAGTTCTTGTCGTTATTCGTATCGTTGGGTTCCTTGCGTCGAGGGTAAGATCTATGTACCCTTTTTATTGTTTTTCCCTTGATTTGGTTAAACCCTAATTTAGGGATTGGGGGTTTTTGTGTGTAGTATGTGATGTGTAGCCTCTATGTGTTATATGATAGGAGGAGGGTTCGTAGAAGAGGCTTTACGATACATGTTGTTGATACCGTCCACTTGTTTTGCTTTCCGGTAGGATTTCCTACTCATTATTAGTCCCATAATGGGATATTGGTGATGTGTTGTATTTGGTTGTTTGATATAATGATTGTCTGTGTTTGTGGTTGTGTTTGTTGATGGTTCTCGAGATGCGTTCTCGGCTGAGTGGGGTCACTTGCGGGAGTGGCTTCACGCCCTAGTTTCGCCCTTCGTGGAACCCGCCACGGAAGGGGATGTACACATTAATGGACAGGGTTATCGCTCACTGTTATGTGGAGCGGGGATTTGGTGGGTACGGCCGCGTCCCCCATCGGTGGCTGGTCCAAAGGTGGACAGTCGATTGAGATGATGGGAATTGGTTGGTTTGTGTGTGTGTGATGATTAAAAGTCATCATTTATCTTATTATTGTTATACATATTGATTGTGTGATTAGTACGACCGGTGTTGTTTTGTAAACTGCGGTGATCCATTCGGGGATGGTGAGCGATATTGAGAAGGTATTGAGATGAGTACTGGGATAGCTGGGATGCCACGACATGATGATAGGAGTCTTCCGCTGTAGCCTTTAGTTTATTTACATTTCAGTTAGACAGTCAGTTTGAAATCATGTAACGTACTTTTGGTTTGGTTTTGAGGATTGTATCTGTTCACTAAATTATTTATAATAAACGTTGTTTCTTTATTGTTGTTTGATTATCATTGCCTCGGGTAACCGAGATGGTAATGTCTTCATACCTGAGTGGTCCTGGTAAGGCACTTGGAGTATGGGGGTGTTACAACCTATCTTGCTAGCAATCTTACTTAAAGCCTTTTCAGACCAAAAAATAGGATCCAAGTCTGGTAATGTGACCCAAACTGGCACCCTTGAAACAGAATCCAATTCCTTAGAGATTTGAGGAGTCCATCTCTTCATGACCAAAGAGTGATTACCCAAACTCCAAGTAATCCCCTTAAGGATAGTACATAAATCTTTCTCAGAGTGAAACCGGAAGTAGAACCACCCCTTCTTGTAATACAGAACTTCCGACTTTGTCACGTGGTTCCAGGACTTGCTAACAAATTCTTGAACCTGGACAAGCGACGGCTTACCCCCTAGAAACTGACCCACAAGAGTATTTGACCAATACGCCAGTTCACCTTCAATATCAGCTTCATCAATGACAACCCCACCATTATCCACTGAGTCAGTTACATACTGAAGTTCCATTCCAACAGGTGCCTTTGAAATCCGCTCAACCCATGTCGGTTTCACAGGAGGCAAAACCACAGGGGTAGGGACAGCAATCGAAGGAGTAACTACAGGAGTAGAAGTTTTTGGTGGAGAAACCCCTATCCTAGAGTTCGATCTAGGGTTCGCAGACGAAGAAGTTACAAGAGCATCATTAATACGATCATTAAGCAGAGGTACCTGGGGAGAGGAAAGAGCTTCATCAGTTGTAGCAGTTTGAGATCGGCCCCATCGAACCAATGATGACTTTGTGTTGGTGACTAATACATTTATTTTGAAAATGTAAAGAAATGATGAAAGGCTTTAAAATACCTTCCAAAATGTAAAGAAATGAAATAAAAGGCTAAAAAATACCATTTAAATTTAATTAACCAAATATTATCACTGAAACACGGATTAAACCGTCATGGTATTAAGAACCAAGGGTGAAAAATGTTTTATGGTTAAAACTTGTAGAAAATGGTTTGAAAATACTTGATATGGTAAAAACCGTTTACAAATATGAAAATGAAAATAGAGGAAAAGAAGAGTACTAACATGGATTGGACTTAAGGCTGGGCAGGGTCCTTTAGGCGCGAGCCTTTGTGCTACGTAAGTAGCCTCTGCCTCAAGCAAAAAGTCCGATTTTGGCTAATTCTTCCCATGTTTTGGACCATGTTATGCATGATTTAGCATGTTATAGTCATGAAACAAGTAAAGACATGATAAAAAAGGATTTTTACACCCTCACACTTACATGCTTGGCTTATGGGGAGAAACCGACGTAATTGTATCAACTCGTTTGGTCGGAAAAGACTCGGTTTAAAACCGTTTTAGTAAGTAAAAATAGTGTTTTGTTAAGTTTAGTGATGGTGTAGTGGTTGAAATGGTCGGTCAAGTGATTTAATGCACCATGACGGTACTAAACAATGTGTAAGGCTTGTGTTACGATCGGTAGGTTGTAAACACGTGTCGGATTGTCACTTAGGAAGTCGAGTCTAGAATTTTAAGGGACAAAAGAGGCGGCGGACGCTCGCGTAACCTTTAAATGGTTGCAATTGAGGGCTATTTACAGGAAAATGAGTGGTTGTGTGAGTTTTGAGCGATGTGGCCACCTGGGCTGCTCAAAGAGGCGCGAGCCACGTCGCACGTCTTCGAGGTGTCTTGTCGCTTTCACACAAATGTAATCATGATTTGTTCTATCCTAGGATTTGTATGCACATGTTTGGTATTTGATCATGCATGATCCTGGGAAATCTTAACATGGAAGCATTTGAATGGTTTGTTTTTTGTGTTTGACTTGGTTTGACTCGTTGTTGGAGTCGGAATTTGAATTTTTGATTCGGTTTTTGGTCCGGTGTCGGTTTTGACTCTTGTTAGTGTCATTGCGACCCCGTCGTAATGCATTAAACACTCCAGGTACTTTTGAAAAGTTTTGAAATGTTTTATTTTTGAAATCGTTTTAAGTTTTCCGACGTAAAGTTGTACAGAACTGTCGATCAAACGCTGCGATTCAAAAGCATGTTGTAGTCCGATAATGATCGGGTGTTTATTGGAGTCTCAGTAGATACTGGGTATCTATAGAGCCCCCACTTTGACTGAGGCTTGGACAGGGCGAAAGTTAAAGTAGAGTCCCTAGGTCAATCGAAGTTTACAACCTGGAGACCCAAGCGACGTCAAGGCAGCTCGAAAGGATTCGGGCCAAGGACCTGCCGTCGGGAAGGGCGACGCCAAGGCGACTCGAAGGTACGAGCCAAGGACCTATCGTTGGGAACAGTTTAGAGTCTGTCGACTATCCGTGCGGATCGTTTAAAGTCCGTTAGACTACGTACAAAGGCTCGCCAGCCATAAGAAGGAGTCATACCTGAAGCATCTTCGGATATATCCTCGCGTGTTTATGGACAAAGGCTCGCCAGCTAGATAAGGAGCCGTACTCGAAGCATCTTCGGGATACATCCTTGGGTTGTACTTGCTTGCGGATAAAGTCTCGCCAGCTATGTTGCGGATATAAAGGGGCTCGCCCGCCGCGGTGCGTTGTAAGGCTCGCCAGCCATGGTGTGTAGATGAGGAGGACTCGCCAGCCGCGGTGCGTAGATGAGGAGGGCTCGCCAGCCATGGTGCGTACATGAGGAGGGCTCGCCAGCCACGATGCGTAGTAAGGCTCACCTCAGTGCTGCATGGTCAGAAAATACAGTAACTTTCGAACCTAATAAATAGGACCTAAATTTCTCCAGCGCGTATACCATAGCTAGCAGCTCCTTCTCTGTAGTTGCATGTTTCACCTGAGCCTCATCCAAAGTTCGGCTCGCATAGTAAATAACACTCAAAGCTTTGTCTTTCTGTTGTCCTAGCACCACGCCAACTGCATAATCACTAGCATCACACATGATCTCAAAAGGCAGATCCCAGTTTGGAGGCTGAATGATCAGTGCTGTAATCAAGGCCTGCTTCAACCTGTTAAAAGCAGTAAGACATTCATCAGTAAAATTAAATGGAGCATCCTTAAGAAACAATTGTGTAAGTGGTTTAGCAATTTTATAAATGTGCTTAATAAACCGGCGATAAAAGCCAACATGACTAAGGAAACTCCTAACTCCCTTAACATTGACGGGAGGAGGCAATTGCTCAATCACTTGCACTTTTGCTTTATCAACCTAGATACCCTTATCGGATACTAAGTGCCCATGGACAATGCCCTCGTTAACCATGAAATAGCACTTCTCCCAATTCAGCACTAAATTAACCTCAATATATCGCTGCAAAACTTTCTCAAGGTTAGTCAAACAATCATCAAAATAATTACCATAGACGTTGAAATCATCCATAAATACCTCCATAATTAACTCTAATTGACTTTATATACTCAGAAAATATCCCCATCATGCACCTCTGAAAGGTAGCTGGGGCATTACACAATCCAAATGGCATTCTGCGATATGCAAACACACTATGTAGGCAAGTAAAAGTAGTATTTTCCTGATCATTAGGATGGATTGAGATCTGAAAGAAACCTGAATATCCATCTAAATAACAGAAAAATTTATGTGAGGCCAATATCTCTACCATCTGATTAATAAAAAGAAGGGGGAAGTGATCTTTCTTTGCGGCGACATTTAATTGTCTATAATCAATGCACATCCGCCAACCCGTTACTACTCTAGGTGGTATTAATTCATTTTTTTTTTCATTTTCACCACTGTAGTCCCTCCTTTCTTTGGGACTACCTGAACCGGACTTACCCATTTGGAGTTGACAACGGTGTAGATAATACCTGCATCAAGTAGCTTCATCACTTCCGCCATAACTACATCCTGCATCTTCGGATTCAACTTTCGCTGACCCGGTTGGCAAGGCTTATGACCTTTCTCTAGCTCAATTCTGTGCATACAAATGTCAGGACTAATATCCTTAAGGTCAGCCAAACTGTATCCTAAAGCTTTCCTATTTTCCTTAAGAACGACCAACAAAGCAGAAAGTTGGTTATCATCAAGTTTAGCTTTAACAATAACAGGATATTGCTCGGAGTCATCTAAGAACACATATTTAAGGTAAGAAGGAAGGGGTTTATGCTCGGGCATCTTTACCTCAGCAGCATAAGAGGTTTCATTATAGCATTTACCATCTCATCTTTCTCAATAGTGAACTCCTTACCTTTTAAAGCACCTTCCAACGTCCTGTAATCAATATTTACATCTTCTGCAAAATCATCAAGAGCTATCAAAGCTTCTAACGGGTCCCTAAGAAGGGATCCCATCTAATAATCAAACATAGATTCATCTACAATGTCTATAACATAACATGTATCCTCTATCATAGGTTAGCCAGCGTGCTAGCCAAATTAAATGTCACCTTATCATCCCCTACCTCGAGAGTCAAACGTCCCTGTTTGACATCTATAATAGCTCCTGCTGTATGCAAAAATGGTCTACCCAAGATTATAGGAATCTGAGTATCTTCAGCCATATCTAGTACAATGAAATCGATAGGTATAAAATATTTACCTATCTTAACATGGACATCCTCTAACACACCTAAATGACGCTTAATTATCCGGTCAGCCATCTGTAGGGTCACGTTGGTAACTTTAATATGCCCCATATTCATGTTCTCTCAAACCGAATAGGGTATAACACTGACACTGGTGTGAACGTGGGCCCACCTGCACGCCCAGCCGATCTGTGGACATACATCGGTCTTTTGAAAGCCACGCTCGGTGGCGTAAAAATATGCTTTCGACCGGATCATTTTAGATCGGTTGGTTTCGTCTCGGCAAGGGTCTCGAAATGATTAGAGATGTTCGGAGTCGCCACCAAGCATTTGTGGGATGCTTGGAACCCGTTCGAATCCACTTTTTACCTCGGTCAAACGAAGCACAAATCAGTGTTTGACATAGGTACTAAAGATAAGGAATCGTCCCTCTTTAGCATCCTATCTCTAGAATGACTCTCGTACGCCCTGGATAAGGTCGTCCACTATCCAAAGTTTCTTAGTAAGAGGTGAAAGTACGTATTGGGAAGCCCTTTAATCAGACACCTAATCCCGCCCACGGTAGCGGCCTCTACTGATCGATCTTGGTTGGTTGATTTCAAAAGTTGATAAAATGGTTTAAATGCATGAATGCGCTTCCAATAGTTTAAACCTAACATGTGAGAGCTTTCTAAGTCGGTTGATTTAATCCAAGTATCAAGTATAAGATGTCGAGTTGGATTTACGGTTGATTTGCATGCAAGACGGAAATTAAACATCCATTTACCAAGTTAGGTTTATGGCGCATAACGTGATCCATTTGTCTTAGTAGGCCATATTGCAAATACGGTTTTTGAATGAGCAAATTAGTCGTCTGATCCGTCCTATATCCGGGTTAGCCGAAGTCGGGATCGTCCTAGACCAATGTTGGAAGGGGAACAGACCCTGCATCAGGTAGCCAGAATAGGCGCGAGCCTATTGGCGACGTAAAGGGGTCTCCCCTGGTTTGAAAATAGGAAATGAAGTGGCCTGTTTAGGCGCGGGTCAGTCAACGGTATATGACGTGTTCTGACCATTGAAAAACGTTTATAAAACATGTTAAAATATGGGTATTTGAACCCGTTTTGGTTTGAAAGGGACCGTTTAGGCCGTATTCGTGTTGATTTGAAGAACGAGACTTGAATAATCGTCATTGTTTTGACGATATTCGATGTCGGGCTCGACTTTGTAAGCTTGACATGAATAGTTTTGAAAATGAATATGAACTAATTATTTTAAGTTCATTTGAATATAATTTGTCAATACTCATCATCGTACTCGGATTAAAATCCGACATGGTATGTAGAACCAATGATGACTTTTTTTTTGTAGAAATCAGCTTCTCATTAGAAAATGAGAATTTCATACAAAGTAGATCCACTAGATGAACAAAATGACCAGTCTAACTAATCATATGCTCTAGTACCTCCTCTAAGACACTACTATTAATATTAGCATACAATCGAATAGAAACATAATATTTAATTTGATAAACAACTTGCTCAATTGTGCGAGAAACCCCTCTGAAAATTTGCCAGTTCCGTTCTTGCCATAGACAGTATACCGTGGCAGCCAGACTACAATGAGCCCTTTTTTTCCTCCATCCCTTACCGTGATATCTGGACAGTTTAAGCAGCTCCTGATGCAAACAGAAAGGTCTTCTCGTGTCCCCAAGCCAGAGCAGGATATTTTGGTACACAGCCCTAGAAAAGGAACATAAGAAGAACAAGTGCGGATGATCCTCAGCTGCAGCCAGACATAGGTAGCATCTGTTAACAAGGTGCAAACCCCTTCTATTCAAATTATCAGTAGTGGCCAGTCCCCTTTGCACTGCCATTCTAACAAGCATAGCATGTCTAGGCATGACCACTCCATCCAAAATAGGTTTAGCCCATTGAAGATTAGAGTGTCTCCCATGGAAAACAGCATAAACCTGGTACAATTGCAGCTTGCCAGTCCTACTCCACTCATGTAAAGAAGCTTTGAGACCTGCAATTGAGCCAGCCTGACCAACAAAATCATCACGTGCAGCAAAGATAGCTTTCCAAACCGTGGAAGTGGACTGTGATGGCATCACACTCCAACAGTCCAAACCCTACAGATGGTAATGTTGGCACCACTGCACCCAGATGGAAGGGGATGCAGTAGAAATCTTCCAAAACATTCGCAGCAACAAAGTTTTGTTCCAGCTCAAAATTTCCCTTATATCAAATCCTCCTTGTGCCCTGCTCCTACGAACTTTCTGCCACGCAAAGAAAACCAATTTGTGTGCATTCTGATATCCCCAAAGAAATCGTCTACACAATTTGTCTATATCATGGATGAACCCCTTAGGCAGCATAAAACTTGCACACCAAAAGCTCTCAATGCCAAAAATAACTGTGTTGATGAGCTGAATCTTTCCAGCATAAGAGAGATTACAGTTAGCCCAGTGATTAATCTTGTTCTTTATTTTTTCCAGCA
The DNA here is from genome assembly GCF_048544455.1 of Silene latifolia. NCBI lineage: Eukaryota > Viridiplantae > Streptophyta > Magnoliopsida > Caryophyllales > Caryophyllaceae > Silene > Silene latifolia. The sequence goes on from NC_133538.1 coordinate 320,735,771, forward strand.
GGGAGAAGTACATTTCCTTAGTCAGTCTAGAAGAGTGCAAGGGGACACCAAGATACTTGAAGGGAAATGTCCCCTCCAAGTAACTAGTATCCCTAAGAATCAGCTCCTTCACCTCAGGGTGAACTCCCCCAAAATAAATGTTGGTTTTGGAAGGATTAGGTGTCAGGCCCGAAACTTCAGAAAAAAGATGCAAACTGGCCTCAACAGGTTTATTAGAAGGATAGTCACCTCTTGTGAAGACTAGCAGATCGTCAGCAAAGATAAGATGGGAAAGTCTTATCCTGCAACATTTAGGATGGAAGCTAAAGTGTTGATGTTCTGGCAACTTTCTGAGGATCCTAGATAAGACTTCTATGCAGAGCACAAAGAGCAAGGGGGAGAGGGGGTCACCCTGCCTTAATCCCCTCTTCCCAGCAAAATAACCCACTGATGAATCATTTATATTAAGTGAGAACTTAGGAGATGTCACACAAGTGATGATCCAATTACAAAATCCCAATGGACCGAGTCAAAAGCTTTACGTATATCCACCTTGATAACACACCTAGAGGATGAATTCTGCCTACCATAACCAGAAACCAATTCATGAGCCAGCATGGTGTTGTCTACTATTGATCTCTCTTGAACAAATGCAGCTTGTTCAAGCCCCACTAGATCAGGCATTACTTTCTTGAGCCTATTAGTAAGAATCTTACTAATGGTTTTGTATATAGTTGAGCAACAGGATATTGGCCTATAATCCAATACAGAACTTGGGTTTTCCCCCTTTGGAATCAGAGTAATTAGGGTTGAATTGACCTCCTTGAGGAGCTTCCCAGTTCTAAAAAAGTCCAGGATTGCCTTAGTGAATTCAACTTTTATAATATCCCAAGACTGACGGAAGAATCCAGATGAAAAACCATCTGGGCCAGGGCTCTTGTTAATATCAATTGCAAAGAGAGCATAATGAATTTCAGACTCAGAGACCTTTTGAATGAGCAGACCCTCTGACTGAGCTCCTAAGTAGCGCCCACTGAGAATAATATTAGGATCAATATCCTTTATGGCAGCAGAAGTGCCCAGTAAACTTCTATAATACTGAAGGAAAGCATCAGAGATAGTGTCATGAGTAATGCAGTCATTGCCATTCATGTTCTTCCCCTTACTAATGTGACAACCACTCCTTCTCACAGCCATTTTAGCATAAAAATAAGAGGTATTTGCATCCATCATCTGAATGCCATGAGCTTTAGCCCTCTGACAAGCTGCACTAAGCTCATCATTTTTAAATTGCAATACTGTAAGCATAGTTCTTTCTCCTCCAGCATCAAGCCAACATTCATGGGATCCCTATGAAGTTTGCCTTGACATTCCTGAAGCTCACTCTTCTTCTTCTTAGCTCTCTCAGTAAGACTAGAGTAAGCCTTGTGGTGGAGGACCTTTAATCGCTGATTAACCACTTTCAGATGCTTTATAAGCTTATACATGTTGCACCCTTGAACTCTCTCCTACCAAACCTCCTTAACAATGTCAGGGAATGAAGGGTCCTGGGCCCAGCAGTTGAGGAACCTAAACTGCTTGGGTCTGGGAACTTCAGTGGAAGGTATGCTAACCACTAAGGGTGAGTGATCAGACACCCCAGCAACTAGAGAATCAGCATAGGAATGAGAGAACACAGCAGCCCATTCAGTATTAATAAGGACCCTATCAAGCTTCATCCATTTCCTTTCCCCATCCTCCTGTTTATTTGTCCAGGTAAAGGTAAAGCCATGAGTGACCATGTCTTCCAACCCAGCCATGGTGATTGCATAATTAAAATCTGCTAAAGCCTGAAGATTAGCTGCAGTATTACTAATCCTCTCATCCAGACTTCTCACACAATTGAAATCCCCAAGACAAACCCAGGGACAAGTAGGCTTTACCCCCTTTATAAATGTCCAAAGATCAACCCTCCCTTCCAAAGAATTAAGGCCATAAACAAAGGTGACCTGGTAGGTGACACATCCAGGAGCCTCAACTTGTAAATGAACCCATTGAACTCCAGAAGAAAGAGCAGTAACCACTAAAGAAGCTTTATTCCAAATAACCCAAAGCCTACCATTAGAATGATAGTCATAATTGTGCAAAATATTAAAATGTTTAAAGCCCCGCTTTCTAATAGAGCTAAAATTAGGAAAACGAACCCTAGTTTCATTTATTCCCATAATATCCTATTTATTAGTAGTAAAAAAGTCCACTATCCCATGCTGCTTAAACTCTTTATTCATCCCCCGAATATTCCAAACATCAATTTTCATGGAGATATGGGGGGTCGGTCCTCAATATCACTATATTCCACTTCTTCAAACTGAACCTCAACCCTCTTATTGTCCACAACATTTAGAATTGGGACCACCTTATATTTCTGCAGGATCAGAACACCCTCAGTAGGAGTGACTGACTGGGTGCTTGCCTTTTTTGACCTCTCTCTCGTTATCACTGGAACAACAGCAGCTGTGGCAGGGTCATGCACCTCTACAGCAGATGCTTCAGTGACAGAGTCAATGGTGTGCACCTCAGCAGCAGGAGAAGCTGTAGGAGTAGTGATAGGGTCAACAACAACTGGTTCCTTTGCAGGCTTCTTGAGAAACCTACACTGTTTCACATCATGTCCTAACTTCTTACAGTGTGTACAACAGTATGGCAGCCATTCAAACACTACCCTCTGAAGAACCTAACCATAAGGAGTATACAAAAGAATATCCTTAAGCAGCTTTTGTGATACATCCACTTCAATCATAAGCCTAGCAAATGATAATCTCTCCTTATTGGTAGTCACGGGATCAGCATACATGGGAGTACCTATCTTGGTAGCAATCTTACTTAAAGCCTTTTCAGACCAAAAAATAGCATCCAAGTCTGGTAATGTGACCCAAACTGGCACCCTTGAAACAGAATCCAATTCCTTAGAGATTTGAGGAGTCCATCTCTTCATGACCAAAGAGTGATTACCCAAACTCCAAGTACTCCCCTTAAGGATAGTACATAAATCTTTCTCAGAGTAAAATCGGAAGTAGAACTACCCCTTCTTGTAATACAGAACTTTCGGCTTTGTCACATGGTTCCAGGACTTGCTAACAAATTCTCGAACCTGGACAAGCGACGGCTTACCCCCTAGAAACTGACCAACAAGAGTATTTGACCAATACGCCAGTTCACCTTCAATATCAGCTTCATCAATGACAACCCCACCATTATCCACTGAGTCAGTAACATACCGAAGTTCCATTCCTACAGGTGCCTTTGAAATCCGCTCAACCCATGTCGGTTACACAGGAGGCACAACCACAGGGGTAAGGACAACAATCGAAGGAGTAACTACAAGAGTAGAGGTTTTTGGTGGAGAAACCCCTATCCTAGAGTTCGAGCTAGGGTTTGCAGACGAAGAAGTTACAAGAGCATCATTAATACGATCATTAAGCAGAGGTACCTGAGGAGAGGAAAGAGCTTCATCAGTTGTAGCAGTTTGAGATCGGCCCCATCGAACCAATGATGACTTTGTGTTGGTGACTAATACATTTATTTTGAAAATGTAAAGAAATGATGAAAGGCTTTAAAATACCTTCCAAAATGTAAAGAAATGAAATAAAAGGCTTTAAAATACCATTTAAATTTAATTAACCAAATATTATCACCGAAACACGAATTAAACCGTCATGGTATTAAGAACTAAGGGTGAAAAATGTTTTATGGTTAAAACTTGTAGAAAATGGTTTGAAAATACTTGAAATGGTAAAAACCGTTTACAAATATGAAAATGAAAATAGAGGAAAAGAAGAGTACTAACACGGATTGGACTTAAGGCTGGGCAGGGTCCTTTAGGCGCGAGCCTTTGTGCTACGTAAGTAGCCTCTGCGTCAACCAAAAAGTCCGATTTTGGCTCATTCTTCCCATGTTTTGCATGATTTAGCATGTTATAGTCATGAAACAAGTAAAGACATGATAAAAAGGATTTTTACACCCTCACACTTACATGCTTGGCTTATGGCGAGAAACCGACGTAATTGTATCAACTCGTTTGGTCGGAAAAGACTCGGTTTAAAACCATTTTAGTAAGTAAAAATAGTGTTTTGTTAAGTTTAGTGATGGTGTAGTGGTTGAAATGGTCGGTCAAGTGATTTAATGCACGATGACGGTACTAAACAATGTGTAAGGCTTGTGTTACGATCGGTAGGTCGTAAACACGTGTCGGATTGTCACTTAGGAAGTCGAGTCTAGAATTTTAAGGGACAAAAGAGGCGGCGGACGCTCGCGTAACCTTTAAATGGTTGCATTTGAGGGGTATTTATAGGAAAATGAGTGGTTGTGTGAGTTTTGAGCGATGTGGCCACCTGGGCTGCTCAAAGAGGCGCGAGCCACGTCGCACGTCTTCGAGGTGTCTTGTCGCTTTCACACAAATGTAATCATGATTTGTTCTATCCTAGGATTTTTATGCACATGTTTGGTATTTGATCATGCATGATCCTGGGAAATCTTAACATGGAAGCATTTGAATGGTTTGTTTTTTGTGTTTGACTCGGTTTGACTCGTTGTTGGAGTCAGAATTTGAATTTTTGATTCGGTTTTTGATCCGGTGTCGGTTTTGACTCTTGTTAGTGTCATTGCAACCCCGTCGTAATGCATTAAACACTCCAGGTACTTTTGAAAAGTTTTGAAATGTTTTATTTTTGAAATCGTTTTAAGTTTTCCGACGTAAAGTTGTACAGAACTGTCAATCAAACGCTGCGATTCCAAAGCATGTTGTAGTCCGATAATCATCGGGTGTTTATTGGAGTCTCAGTAGATACTGGGTATCTATAGAGCCCCCACTTTGACTGAGGCTTGGACAGGGCGAAATTCAAAGTAGAGTCCCTAGGTCAATCGAAGTTTACAACCTGGAGACCCAATCGACGTCTAGGCAGCTCGAAAGGATTCGGGCCAAGGACCTGCCGTCGGGAAGGGCGACGCCAAGGCGACTCGAAGGTACGAGCCAAGGACCTATCGTTGGGAACAGTTTAGAGTCTGTCGACTATCCGTGCGGATCGTTTAAAGTCCGTTAGACTACGTACAAAGGCTCGCCAGCCATAAGAAGGAGTCATACCTGAGGCATCTTCGGATATGTCCTCGCGTGTTTATGGACAAAGGCTCGCCAGCTAGATAAGGAGCCGTACTCGAGGCATCTTCGGGATACATCCTTGGGTTGTATCTTGCTTGCGGATAAAGTCTCGCCAGCTGTGTTGCGGATATAAAGGGGCTCGCCCGCCACGGTGCGTTGTAAGGCTCGCCAGCCATGGTGTGTAGATGAGGAGGGCTCGCCAGCCGCGGTGCGTAGATGAGGAGGGCTCGCCAGCCGCGGTGCGTTGCAAGGCTCGCCAGCCATAGTGCGTACATGAGGAGGGCTCGCCAGCCACGATGCATAGTAAGGCTCACCAGCCATGGTGCGTACATGAGGTGGGCTTGCCAGCCGCGGTGCGTAGTAAGGCTCGCCAGCCATGGTGCGTACATGAGGAGGGCTTGCCATCCGCGGTGCATTGTAAGGCTTGCCAGCCATGGTGCGTATATGAGGAGGGCTCGCCAGCTACGGTGCGTTATAAGGCTCACCAGCCATGGGGCGTATATGAGGAGGGCTCGCTAGCGGCGGTGCGTTGTAAGGCTCGCCAGCTATAGTGCGTACATGAGGAGGGCTCGCCAGCCGCGGTGGGTTGTAAGGCTTGCCAGCTATGACGCGTATATGAGGATGGCTCGCCAGCCGCGGTGCGTACATGAGGAGGGCTCTCCAGCCGCGGTGTGTTGTAAGGCTCGCCAGCCTTGATGCGTACATGAGGAGGGCTCGCCAGCTGCAGTGCGTTGTAAGGCTCACCAACCATGGCGCATAGTAAGGTTCGCCAGCCATGGTGGGGTCGGTTGATCGACCGTGAGAATAGCCGCGTTGGATGGGCTTGTTTTGAAATAGCGGACTCTTGATGCCGCCGTGGAAATAGTGAATTTTGAATTTCACTATTATTGTTTTTGAAGTGACGGTTTATGTTGACGCCGTTGACATTTGAAGGAATAGTGAATTTGAATTTCAGTATTTGTTTTTGAAGTGACAGTTTATGTTGCCGCCGTTGACATTTGAAGAAATAGTGAATTTGAATTTCACTATTATGTTTTCGAAGTGACGGTTTATGTTGCCGCCGTTGACATTTGAAGGAATAGTGAATTTGAATTTCACTATTATGTTTTTGAATTGACGGTTTATGTTGCCGCCGTTGACATTTGAAGGAATAGTGAATTTCAATTTTCACTATTTGTTTTTGAATTTGAAGTGGCAGTTTTAATTGCCGTTTGTTTGAATTTTGAAGGA